>NW_027195676.1:107500-148612 GCF_038502225.1 Cherax quadricarinatus | reverse complement strand
GTTAGATAGGAGTAAATTGAGACGAATGGTATTTGGGACCTGACGATCTGTTGGAGTGTGAGCAGGGTAATATTTAGTGAAGGGATTCAGGGAAACCGGTTATTTTTATATAGCCGGACTTGAGTCCTGGAAATGGGAAGTGCAATGCCTGCACTCTGAAGGAGAGGTTTGGGATATTGGCAGTTTGGAGGGATATGTTGTGTATCTTTATACATATATGCTTCTAAGCTGTTGTATTCTGGGCACCTCTGCAAAAACAGTGATTATGGGTGAGTGAGGTGAAAGTGTTGAATGATGAAAGCATTTTCTTTTTGGAGATTTTCTTTCTTTTTGGGTCACCCTGCCTCGGTGGGAAACGGCCGACTTATCTTATTGTTGTTAATTTTTGAAAGAGAATTAAAGATTTTATTTTTTGCACATCTTGTATATTAAAGCATTGTTCTTAAGGCTATGATGTATTTTCTAGGATGTATCTTCTGGGAATAACCGGTCTTGAAGGCTCAGTTGCTATAGCAGTGATAATTCCTTGAACGAAGCCCTTATGAAACTCAAGAGTCCCCAAACGGTTGGTTTATGGTTACCATGTCCAGGACATCAGAGCAGTCGAGGCATCAGTAAAGTTTGCACTTGAACTCAAAAAAGATGGCAAACTTCCTTTCCTCGACGACCTTCTCTGCAGGTCTCTCGACAGTGAAAAACTTCTTTTCATAGTGTATAGAAAACCTACTAACAAGGACGATGTTATACATTATTCGCACCAAGACATCAGCACTAAAAGAGGCTTCTTCTTGAGAGCTCTTTCCATCTCTAGCCCATGCTTCCTTGAAGAAGAATGTATCTACATAACACAAGCCTTCACTCGTCTTCAGTTACCGCCTTTCTTCATTCGGGATTGCAGACTCAAGGCACAAGCCATCATCAACAAATTCCCCATGGAACAGTCCTCAAAGCAGTTCATAGTGTTCCTATGTGGTGATGCTAACATGAATATTCGCTAGGCACTTGCTAAGAGCAACATAACTGCTTCCACCTTAAACGCATCATCTATCAAAGACGTCACTACAAAACATAGCCCCACACCTCTAACGTATACAGCGGGCGTCTGCACCATCCCCTGTGGATACTGTCCTAAGAAATATGTAGAGGTAACCGGCGGATATCATTCTGTCCGCCTGAACGAACATCGAAACGCCAGCAACAGAGACGAATTAAGGTTCGCCTGTGTCCTCCACAGGGATTCCACGGGACATTTGATGAACTATGATGAGGCACGGCTCGTCCTCACAGAACAACACTTTAGACGCAGACGATATCTGGAAGCCTCGCTAAACGCCCTCACTGACACCGTAGAACATTTTCCAAGAAACTGCAAAGTTTCTAAAACATTGACATACATGATGCTCAACCAGGCAAAGCATCAAATACTTATCAACATAGGAATCACGTGATCACATTGTCTACCCGTCTTCATCCCAATATGATAATTTTTTCAGGTCACCATGCGTCACTCACACCTTAATCTCCGCCTATATATACTGTCTTCATAACCTCTGTGTTTTAGAAGTGATCAAGGTCCCAGGACTGAAACGTTTTCTAATAAATATGTCCCGGTGTTTGCTTTCGTGTTTTACTTCAATGTAAACTCTTGGTCTACACATCCCTTACCCTTCCTAAAGCCTCCTTGTTCATATACGATCCTGCTCTCTGTCTTATTCTTAATTCTTTTAATGCCTGCCATACACCTTACCAGGCTTTCTCAGCAGGCTAGTTCCCCTATAATTCTTACACTCTTTTGTCACCTTTGCCTTTATACAAAGAAAATATGAACGCTCTCTGCCAGTCTCTAGGTATCTTCCCACTTTCATACATTTATTGAATATCACTACCTGCTTTTAGCATTTCTCTCTTGGTCCGATCAATCACAGCTGCATTATCCCCTTTCATTTAACTCACAGCCTCACGCTCCTTTCCTACACTCACAACTGGCTCTTCCTCAGTCCTAAAAAATGTTTTACTTACATGGTGAGTGGATGAAATCACAGCTTCCCTATCTTCATCAACATTTAACATTTCCTGAAAATATTCCCTCCATCTTCTCCATACTACCACCTCCTCCTCATCTAATAACCACTCTCTTCGATTTTTATCAGTCAAATCCATTTGTTCCATAGGCTTTCTCAGCTCATTAATCTCATTCTCATAGTTAATCTTATTCTCATTAAAATTTGTTGACAGCATCTCACCCAGTCCCACTTCTCTTCTTTTACATATCCTTACCACTCTCTTAGCCTCTCTTTTACTCTACATATACTGCACCCTCCTTATATCATTTCTGTTTTGTTAAAACCTCTCATATGCTTCGTTTTTCTTTCTTGTTATTCTCTTTACCGCATAATTCCATCATTCGCTCCTTTTCCCTCCCACACCCACCCTCCTATATGCACAAATTTCTGCTGCACACTCTCTAACACTGCATTCTTAAATCTACATCATACCTCTTCAACTTCCTCTATACCTATTTTCTCACAAGCCCATCTTTCTACCAATAATTGCTTATATCGTTTCCCTAACTACCTCCTCCTTTACTTTATAAACTTTCTCCTCTCAATTACTCGCTGATACCATTATCCTCGTACCCCAATTACCATTTACTCTCACTTTAGTTACTATTACAAAATAATCTGATATATCTGCTACCCCTCTATGTACATGCACTTCCAGAAGTCTACCCATCAACCTTTGTCTAACAAACTATTGTTATTACGCCCTATATCATATCTTGTATACTTATGCTCTTTTTCTTAAAATATGTATTATTTATCTCGAAACCTCATTTATACAAAATTCAGCCAAGGGTCCTAAACTTACCTACTACTACGCCTCCATAACCGTTCCTCCCAATTTAGTATTTAGGTCCCATATCACAACTCTCACTTGGTTCAAAACTCCCTATACAATTAATTAACATTTCTCTCTCTCTCTCTCTCTCTCTCTCTCTCCTATACACTCCTCTCTTTTCCAGGTGCATATACACTTAGTAGAACCCACTTTTCTAGTCGGACCCTTATTTTATTCCATATAATCATCGAATTAATATATTTATATTCCTCCATGCCTTTAACTGATTCTTTGTGAGGGAAAAGTTCAACAGATAGGAGTAGCGAGCAAGTATATGGTAACGATAGTTTGATTGCCGGCTGCTTGTTAAGGTTGGGTCAGTCTAGCTCCTGCTATTCCCCCCCCCCTTTCTCCCCACCCCAAAAGGTGACGTGTGGGGCTCCGGCCAAACAGTAATCACTTGACTCACAGCTCCCAGCACAACTGTAAGTAAAAGCCTCTGCTCCTATTCTAGTGGATATTGGTTGAATGCTTCACTTTTGACCAATAATAAACTTAGTCTTTTCAGTTTTAAGCTCCACATGAGACTTCTAGATAATCACCACCTGTTTTAAGTATCTTACACTTATCATGGAGAGTGATTTCTTAAGCAGTGGGTAACCTGTCTCTCTTTCCAGCTTTGAATAACAGATCGGGTCACCTGCCAACCAACAAGAAGTGTTGAAGGAGACGGACTGAAACCGGTCTTGGGACGTCATTTTATAATCTACCTACCTGATTAATTGTACAGGACACTACCCCTCATCTTTGTAGTGGTAAAGAACCTACGTTCCTGTCATCGGGACTGACTATTCAAGGCTCTAGACTCTGTGAAGAACTAGTCGTTGGGTTGTCACTAAACACCTGTGACCTTCCCCCCCAATCGTCAGCAACGGCTACAATTTCTACAAGACAGTGTCAACCTCAACCAGACACCCCAGTTTAACTGTATATAATAGCGTTGAATTCAAATGTCATTTTTCCATTTCATTTTTCATTTTTCTTTAAAGTAGGATACACCTTCATTTTTCAATGTTTTATCTTTGCATTACTAAATAATAGTGTTTATCTTTGCGAATTATTTATTTTTTTATTCATTAATTTTCCTGAGGAGGAGCCAGCCTTGGTAATACTGTCTGAAGTTGTTACAGGGCTGAGTAAACCTTCACAAGTGGCGACCTTGCCAGGATCAATTCGACTGAATAAAGGTTCGACTCCATCTCGAATCTATCACTGAAACTTTAATGCTGCATACCAGCCATGAGTAATTCTTTATGGTAACACTACAGTACAGGTATTTAAAAGATTTGGTGATTGTTATAGTCTCAATTTATTGTAAGTCAAGTCAAGGCAGGATATACTAGTTAATTCTGTCACCTTTATTTCTGAGCTTGAAAATATTTGGAGGAATAGACTCTAGATACCCGAGATTTTCCAGCGACAAGTTATTTCATTGAGCTCTATTTATTATATCAAGGGAACTGTTGTAGGACTCTCTTGATTTGTTGGTGAGAAGATTGGATGGTCAAGGGACCCCATTCTACTTACTGTTTGCTCGGAGCCGGCATAGAACCCTCCATTTTCATTCACACATACTGTTTAATCGAAGCAGGGATCGAACCCTCCGATTTATTTACAGTTTGAGCAGAGCAGGAATTGAACCCTACGTTTTCTTTGATATATCCGTTTCATTTTCTCCTGGTAGTTTAAGTTATTCTTGCAAGTATGGAGGAATACCAGTTTTGGATGAGCGCTGGGAGTAAGTTAGGAATAACGGGGAAAAATTTAGAAGCTTTCATTAGAAAGAATGGAGAAGGAAAGAATTGAGAGAGAAGACGGACAGTTAGAAAGAGAAAGAGAGGAGAAAAAGGAGAGAGAGAGAGAGAGAATCGAAAGAGAGGAGGAAAAGGAGAGAGAGAGAATTGAAAGAGAAGTGAAAAAGGAGCATGATAGACTTGATCGTGAAAAGAGAGCTAAAATACGTGAGGAACAGGTTAGGTTAAGAGAACTTGAGGAAAGAGCAAAAGATAGAGAAGTTGAGGAAAAAGCCAGAGAGAATGAACTGCGAGAGAGACAAAAAGATCGCAAGCTCGAAATCTCTTGTCTTGAATTAGAGAATAAAAGTTAACTTTTACACGGCAACAATTAGAGGAGGGAATAATTGAACGTCATGCAGCTAGTGCACATATTCCAACACCTAATTTACCTCCCTTCACAGAGGGTGAAGACACTACTTCATACATTATCAGGTTTGAAAATACCGCTACCCTCTGTGAATGGCCTGCTGACACCTGGGTTACCAGGTTAGGAATGTTATTTTCTTGTACAGCTTTGGATATCTATGCAACTTTGTCGCAGGATATCATATGTAATTATAACCTACTGAAGAAGGCAATCCTTAAAGCATATCAAAAAAAACACAAATTCTTATAGGAAAAACTTCAGGTATGCCACCTTACAGCCTGGCCAGAACTTTCAGCAGTTACAGGTAACACTCTTTCGTTTGTTCGATTTTTGGATAGAGAGTTCAGGAATTGATCACAGTTATGAATCTCTTAGAGACTTCATGGTTGCTGACCAGTTCCTGACAGCTCTTCCTCACCAGATACGAACATTCATTAGAGAACGTAACCTGATTAAAGCTGAGGAAGTTGCTGAGGCCGCTGACTTGTATGCTGAGGCTCACAATTCCTATAAAGACCAAAAGGGATCGAACCCTAAGGGCAAGGGTTCATCAGATCAAAAGAAAACAAAGCCTCTAATAGAAAACAAACTAACTTCTTTTATTCCTGTTTGTCATTTATGTGGTGTTAAGTGACATAAACGTCCCGATTGTCCTAAGAAGGTCCAAAAAAGTTGGAAGATTTTTTAAAGACTGTAATGACCAGGCACCCTTCTGTTCAGGAACAGTTAATGGACTTAATGTATCTACCATTTTACGAGACAATGGATGCACATGTATAGTCATTTCTGATAAGCTGTTCCCTAACCTTAAAGAAACTCATTCCTCTGCTATACTTTCAGACTATTTGGGCCGTACGGACACTTTTCCTACCATCCGTTGCTACATTAGGTCTAAATGGTTCACAGGTTGGTCTGAAGCCGTACTAGCTCCCATCACTTCTTGCTCTGTACTAATAGGTAACGTAAAAGGTGCCATTCTTCCTTCTGAGGTTGACCTTTCATCACTAAAGATGGACATCAGTTTTTCAGCTCCTCTTCCTGTAGAGTCAGAAGTCCCTCGAAAGTTCAGATGAGGCAATGTCTCGGGATATTCACGTGGGGTTAGAAACCAGTGATAATACTCTCGAAAGCGAGATAGTAGAATCACCGGTTCACTTGTTAGATGAAAGTGAGGATATCACCTCCGATACTATAAATGTCTTGACTAGGGCTCAGACCAAAGCCCAGGCTTCTCCTACTGTCCATCCTTTGATTTTCCCTGGCTTTAAGCCTTTAGACATATCGAAGGACTCCTTTGTCAGTTTACAACGTAATTGCCCTTTTCTTCAGAATTGCCATAATGCAGCTAGACAAAATCAAGTCATCCAAAGGAAAAACTTTTCATATAAATTTGAATATATAAAAGGTATCTTGTATAAATCAGTATTCAAATTAAATTCAGACGAGACAGACTATTCCATCTTACTTGTTCCAAGTCAATGCAGAGAGACTGTTCTTAAAATGGCTCATGACCTGCCAGTGGCCGGATATTTCTCACATCGTAAAACCTTAAATAAAATTAGGGAAACCTATTTTTGGCCCAAAATGTTCTCAGATATCACTACCTATTGTAGATCTTGTAAAGGTTGCCAACTGTCATCCTCTCGAGGTACCAGGCGAGTACCTATGGTCAAAATGCCAATCTTTACGGTACCGTTTGAAAGAGTAGCTATTGACATCGTTGGTCCTTTATCACCACTTTCATCTGGGGGACATAGATATATATTAACATTAGTTGATTATGCTTCGAGTTTCCCTGAAGCCGTACCCTTAAAGACCATAACTACTACAGAGGTGGCTGAAGCCCTTTTGTCCATCTTCTCCAGAGTGGGCATTCCTAGAGAAATTTCGTCTGACCGTGGGACATAATTCACATCTGACATAATGCAACATCTCTACCAAGTTCTGGGAGTAAAGTCTCTCTTCACAACACCCTATTATCCCAGCTGTAATGGGAGGATTGAGCGCCAGCATTCGGTTCTCAAGTCCATTTTACGGAACCTTTGCTCCCTTAAACCTAAGGAGTGGCATCGTTACCTACCCTGTGGTTTGTTTGCCATGAGGGAAGTTCCCAGTGACTCTTTGGGGTTTTCACATTTTGAACTTCTCTATGGTAGACAGACCAGAGGCCCATTGTCCATCCTTCATGACTTATGGACTAATGAGGGCGTGAATGCTGAGGTTCAGTCTTCTTATCAGTTTCTCCTTGACCTTAGATCCAAACTCCTTGACCTTAGATCCAAACTTGAGGAGACCTCTGACATAGTTTCGAAAAACTTAAGCTTGTCAATGGACCAGTACAAAACCTATTTTGATTCCTAAAGTCAGAGGAGAAGTTTTAAAGTAGGGGATGAAGTTCTGGTACTTTTGCCTTTGAAGTCAAATAAATTTTTAGTAGCATGGAAAGGTCCACATAAGGTATTAAAAATTTGTGGGAAGGTTGATTACCTCATAGAAGTCAAGGGGAAACCTAAGCTTTATAATATCAACATCCTTAAGAAATATTACCGAAGAAATTCGGTTAACGCCTGAATAATTTTGATTTAGTTTTTCCACATAAACTTGATAAGACAACTGAGGAGTGTAAGGTGTGCGTAATTGACACCTCTAACGTAGACTATGACAGAGAACAACATGACTTGGTGACTCTTGACCACTCGGGTGCAATAAACATTAATATTAATGAGTCTTTGGGTTACCATAAGCAACATGAACTACTTCAATGTGTGAGTAACTTCTCAAACGTTTATACTGATATTCCAGGTGTCACCTCCACGGTAGTCCATAAGATTGACTTAGTCACGGACAATCCTATCAAACGGAAATTATACCCAGTTCCTGTTCACCTGAGGGATGCATTTGACCGAGAGGTAGACAAATTATTAAAACTAAAGATCATTGAACCTTCAGTATCTGCATATTGCTCACCAGTAGTCATGGTTAAGAAGGAGGATAATTCATATAGACTTGCTATTGACTTCAGAGGCCTTAGTGCTATAACTCGGTGGGATGCTGAGCCTATGCCCTTAATAGATAACGATCTACACAAATTTTATGACTCTTCCTTCTTTTCAGAGATTGATATTGCACAGGCATATCATCAAGTAATGTTAGATCCTTCTTCTAAGCAGTTCACCGCTTTTCCTACCCACCAAGGACTGATGCAGTATAGAACTATGCCCTTCGGTTTGGTAACTGCCTGTTCTACCTACGTGAGACTGATGAGAAAGGTCTTGGGTGATATGCCAAATGTTTCAGTTTATTTTGATAACATTTACGTAATGACATCGACGTGGAGCAAGCAAATGCAAACATTAACATCAGTTTTACGTATGTTACGCTCACATGGCCTCACTGCCAAGCCAAAGAAATGCTTCCTTGGGTATAACAAGATTAGATATCTCGGACTGATTCTTTCTAATAACTCTTTGCAGCCTCTCCCCAGTAAAATAGAAGCTTTATTAGAGTTTAAATTCTCCAAAGCCAAGAAGCTCATGCATAGCTTTCTTGGTTCTGTAAATTTTTATTCACGGTTTATCCCGAACCTCACTGATCTTACAGGCATTTTATCTGACTACCTTAAAAAGTCTGTGAAGGAACCTCTTGAACTTTCCGACGTAGCTCGAGAAAAGTTTAATAAGATTAAGGACATCTCCAAAGACTCTATACTCAAAATTCCAGATATTAATAAGCCGTTTTGTTTAAGGACTGATGCCTCCAATACCGGCTTAGGTGAGGTGTTACCACAGTACCATGATGATACTCCCTTCCCTGTATGCTTTCTAAGCCGGAAACTTCTTCCTGCAGAAACGAGACACTCCACCATAGAAAAGGAATGTTTGGCCCTTGTGTGGGGTATCTCCAAACTTAAATTTTATTTACTTGGAAAATAATTTATTTTGGAAATGGATCATAAACCTTTGATATACCTAGAAACATTTAAGGGAACCAACAGTCACCTCTTGAGGTGGACATTGGCACTCCAAGCTTTTAAGTTTCATATTGCATATATCAATGGTTCATCCAATTATTTCTGACTGGTTAAGTCGTGACAGTCAGTAGATTTGTTGCCTTACGCGACTTTGTATTAAAACTTTTTCCTCGCCTATTCTTCTTATACTCCTTGACTATGTCTTGGTATGGGGAAGTGTGAGGGAAAAGTTCGACAGATAGGAGTGGCGAGCGAGTATATGGTAACGATAGTTTGATTGCCGGCTGCTTGTTAAGGTAGGGTCAGTCTAGCTCCTGCTATCCCCCCCCCCTTTCTCCCCACCCCGAAAGGTGGCGTGTGGGGCTCGTGCTAAACAGTAATCACTTGACTCACAGCTCCCAGCACAACTGTAAGTAAAAGCCTCTGCTCCTATTCTAGTGGATATTGGTTGAAAGCTTCACTTTTGACCAATAATAAACTTAGTCTTTTCAGTTTTAAGCTCCACATGAGACTTCTAAATAATCACCACCTTTTTTAAGTATCTTACACTTATCATGGAGAGTGATTTCTTAAGCAGTGGGTAACCTGTCTCTCTTTCCAGCTTGGAATGACAGATCGGGTCACCTGCCAACCAACAAGAAGTGTTGAAGGAGACGGACTGAAACCGGTCTTGGTACGTCATTTTATAATCTACCAACCTGATTAATTGTACAGGACACTACCCCTCATCTTTGTAGTGGTAAAGAACCTACGTTCCTGTCATCGGGGCTGGCTATTCAAGGCTCTAGACTCTGTGAAGAACTAGTCGTTGGGTTGTCACTAAACACCTGTGACCCCCCCCCCCCCAATCGTCAGCAACGGCTACAATTTCTACAAGACAGTGTCAACCTCAACCAGACACCCCAGTATAACTGAATATATTAGCGTTGAATTCAAATGTAATTTTTCCATTTCATTTTTCATTTTTCTTTAAAGTAGGATACACCTTCATTTTTCAATGTTTTATCTTTGCATTACTAAATAATAAAGTGTTTATCTTTGTGAATTATTTCTTTTTCTATTCATTAATTTTCCTGAGAAGGAGCCAGCCTTGGTAATACTGTCTGAAGTTGTTACAGGGCTGAGTAAACCTTCACATTCTTCAACATTATTTCTGCTCTTTCCTTAACTCAAACTCTCTGATACACCTGTCCTAATCCCATTGAATTCTTCCCACTGAAACTCACCTACCCAGCCCAGTTCCGTTTCGTTTAGAGCCAGAACTTCCATCTTCTTTTCATTCATAACACTGACAATAATCTCTTATTTTATCATTTGCACTAGATCTGTGGTTAGATTAATTTTCGCAGATTTATTGCATAAACAAATTTTCACTGTTTATTCCTCAGAAATGACCCTTGCAGAGTATGAATCCTGCTGTGGACTTAGAATGTTGTAATTTCGCCAGTTTTGCGAACTAATAAGCAAAAGGTGGATGTCAGTTGAAACGGACAAATATTCTGGAGGGACGAAGGTTCAACATGTTCCTTTAATGGGGTGTCCGATTAAAATATCCATGGAGGGACCCAAATTCACTATATGGAACGGCTATCAGGTCCGGTCTTGCATTCGATAAAATGGACCGCCTTCCATTAAGCACATAGTGCTCAAGATAGAGTCCATATTAGGTTAGGTTAGGTAAAGTTCGTCAGGAAACAAGACAAGAGTTTCCTGACGCGGGTCTTGGTCAGATGATGACCCGCCTTTGGAGCTTTTGGCCATCTGACCGATGCCTTCCGCTGGCTTAATGGTCCACCCCTTTAAAAATTATGGTCATTTATAACCATTGTTATTTAATAGACCATATGGTTGACCACATACTTCGCATTTGGTTTGATCAACTGCATGTCTGTCAAACATAAGAACATAAGAAAGAAGGAAATTGCAGCAGACCTACTGGCACATGTGGGGAAGGTCCATGTCAACCCCCGGCTTACACCAATGGCACACCTGGTCAGGTCACCTCCACTTAAGGAAGAAGCACGACATCTGACCCAGTAGCACCAGCTAGTCAGGTCCAACACACGCCCACCCACACCCACTCGTGTATTTATCGAACCTATAAAGGTACTCGGGAGTTTGTTCCAATCATCCACAACTCTATTATCAAACCAGTGCTTTCCTATATCCTTCTTGAATCTGAATTTTTCCTGCTTAAAACCGTTTCTGCGAGTCCTGACTAAGCTAGATATTTTTAGCACGCTATTTACATCCCCTTCATTCATTCCTGTTTTCCATTCATACACCTCTATGCCTTTCTAGAGAGTGTAGATTCAGGGCCCTCAGCCTATCCTCATAGGGAAGATTTCTGATACATGGGATCAACTTTGTCATCCTCCTCTGTAAGTTTTCCAGAGCATTTATGTCCATTCTGTAATACGGTGACCAGAACTGTGCATCATCATCTAAATGAGGCCTAACCAAGGATATATAGAGTTGAAGAACAACCTGAGGATTTCTATTATTTATGCTTTTTTGATACTAAGCCAATGATTCTGTTAGCTTTATTGCGGACACTTATGCACTGTTGTCTTGGTTTCAGGTTACTGTTAACCAGAACTCCTAAATCCTTTTCGCAAGCAGTAGTATTAAGATCTACATTATTTAGTTTATATATGGCATGGTTATTATCCTTTACAACATTTAGAATTTTGCATGTGTTGATTCCATAAATTTTGCTACTATGGAGGTAAGGCTTATTGGTCTATAGTTTGAAGCTAAGGACCTGTCACCTGCCTTGTAAATAGGTATTACATTTGCCATTTTCCACTTATCTGTAGTGATATGGTAAGTTCCTCTTTACATTCTTTTAAAGCCCTTGCAAACAATTCATCAGGGCCTGGGGATTTATTAGATTTTAATTTCTCTGTCTGAGGACCATGTCACTAGTCACCCCAATCATGCATAGTTTATTATCGTCCTGTTCTACATAATTTATTATTTCTGAAATTTCGCTAGTATATTCCTGAGTAAAAACTGAGAGGAAGTAAGTATTGAAAATCTCACACATTTCCTTATCACTGTCAGTGACCTGACCTGTGATACTCTAAAGTGGGCCTATCGTGTCCCTAATCTTACTTCTGTATACCTGAAAGAAACCTTTTGGGTTAGTCTTCGAATCCCTTGCGACCGTAGCCTCATAATCCCTTTTTGCTTTTCTTATTCCTATTTTTTTTTATTTCTCTCTTTAAATGAATATATTGATTTCTTAACTGCCCATCCAATCTTTTGATATGGCTATATATGCCTCTCTTTTGCCCAGTGAGATGTTTTAATCTATTGTTCATCCATTTGGGATCATTTTTGTTATGTCTAATTTCCCTACTAGGAACAAAAGTTGCCTGGGCAACTAAGACCATGCTCTGATAAACATCATGTTGGCGCCCAACACCAGCTACCTGACCCATAGTCAGGTCATCCCAATTTAGCCCACCCAGGTAATTTCTCAGTGCCATGAAATCGGCCAAGCGGAAGTCTGGGACAGAAACTTGATTGCAGTTATCTGGGTAATTCCATGACATATTGAAACTAAGTGATTTGTGATCACTTTCCCCAAGCTCATCATTAACCACAAGATTATTAATTAGTGATTCTTTGTTAGCAAGAATTAAGTCAAGCAGGTTGTTTCCTCTAGTTGGTTCTGTCACAAACTGTTTTAAAAAATAATCCTGAATCGCATCAAGAAAGTCACTAGACTCATGATTTCTTGTCACATTGTTCCAATCAATTTGTCTAAAGTTAAAATCTCTTATTAACACAGCATTTGCATAACTAGATGCCTGATGAATTTCGACTCATAGCAGCTTACTGCACTCTCAAAGTTTGGGGGGCCTATAAATCACACCCAAAATTAACTTTGCATGACCCCTCCAGAAACTGTAGCCAAACAGAATCTATATCCTATGTTTCTAATCTTATATCTTGTCTAACACAACACTTTAAATTATCTCTGACAAACATCGCCACTACACCACCCTTCCTGTTGACCCTATCAGTGTGGAATAGTTTATAACCCTGTATGTTGCATTCAGAAGGCATTTCTCTATTTTTCAAGTTGAACCAGGTCTCTGTTATAGCAATAATATCTATATTGCCTGCACTTGCAAATAAGATTATTAATTAGTGATTCTTTGTTAGCAAGAATTAAGTCAAGCAGGTTGTTTCCTCTAGTTGGTTCTGTCACAAACTGTTTTAAAAAATAATCCTGAATCGCATCAAGAAAGTCACTAGACTCATGATTTCTTGTCACATTGTTCCAATCAATTTGTCTAAAGTTAAAATCTCTTATTAACACAGCATTTGCATAACTAGATGCCTGATGAATTTCGACTCATAGCAGCTTACTGCACTCTCAAAGTTTGGGGGGCCTATAAATCACACCCAAAATTAACTTTGCATGACCCCTCCAGAAACTGTAGCCAAACAGAATCTATATCCTATGTTTCTAATCTTATATCTTGTCTAACACAACACTTTAAATTATCTCTGACAAACATCGCCACTCCACCACCCTTCCTGTTGACCCTATCAGTGTGGAATAGTTTATAACCCTGTATGTTGCATTCAGAAGGCATTTCTCTATTTTTCAAGTTGAACCAGGTCTCTGTTATAGCAATAATATCTATATTGCCTGCACTTGCAAATAATCTTAGTTCATCTATCTTATTTCTTAGAAAACTATTTGTCTAGTAAACCTTAAGGGAGCTAGTCATTCGTTGCCCTATACTATCTCTCTTTGTTTGTTGATCAATTGCTTTGCCTTTACTAGCAATTTTATTTTGAATACTGTCTTTTAAACATATCCCTGGGGTATCCTGGTAATATCTGCTGTTTTCAACCCTAGTACCGCAGCCTGATTGTTTCCCTCAGACACCCATACCTCTATAATCTATCAGTTTAAAGTCCTAGACATGTCACCAATAACCCCCTCAATCGAATTAG
Source organism: Cherax quadricarinatus (assembly GCF_038502225.1). Taxonomy (NCBI): domain Eukaryota; kingdom Metazoa; phylum Arthropoda; class Malacostraca; order Decapoda; family Parastacidae; genus Cherax; species Cherax quadricarinatus. The sequence continues at coordinate 134,601 of NW_027195676.1, read as the reverse complement.
CTAATGCAACCACTCCAGCCCCAGAGAGATGAACCCCATTCCTTGCATACATATCACGTTTGCCATAGAATATGTCCCAGTTATCAATGAATGGGATTACCACACAACCACATCAGCCACTGTTCACATTGGAAGTTGATCCTTAAATGTACTTAACTACGTTTATGTTATCATTGTAAGTTATAGATCAACTGAGGTTTCTAATTGAATTCATAAAACATTGTTTTATTATTTACGTCTCTCCTAATACACATCCTGTAATCATTTACGCCCATGGTTGAAGTAACGTGACTTGAGTTAATCCGCGTATATAAAAAAATATTTTTACTACGGTCCAGTACAATGGCACTGAGATAGCCCTCTAAATCCAATTGATAGTGCATAGAAATAAAATGAAGTTATAATATATTTTTTTCAGTTAATATCTTTGTAGTTCACAACTACCAGAATGCTAGAGTGTGATGTAACCCTGTTGATGATATAGAAATCCCTAGTTCCCTAGTTGAAGAAATCGTGTGAAACGTGCGAAAGGCAGACTATGTAGAACCATTGCGTAAACAACAGTGGCGTCCTGAGTTACATTTTTTTCCAATGTGTATCCTGCAGTAGCTACTGTTTTAATATAGCAGAAGTTAATTTATGGATAATGAATTAAAAGTGCTCAGTTTAGGAGACACATGGTTTAACGGTTTAATACTGATCTGTCATAAAAACTAACAATCAACGGGGTGGAACATGGCTCATAGAGTAGTACGTTGGTCTGGGCTTCATCTTCGGTGATAAATGTGTTGAACTGTGAGATCCCTTATGGGAGCTGTCGTATACAACTTTCGATGAGGAGAAAGACCAATAAACACTGGTATGTTTCATCTTCATTCCAAGAGGAATGTGGCCTGAGAAAAATAGGAAGGATTCAGTTTCCTGGCACCCATCCTGGAGAACTACTCGAAGTTATGCAGAATTTGTTTTTCACGAAGTCATGAAGAGATTTTTGAGGCAAGAATCTCATGCCATCAACCCGCATTATTGGATGACAGTAAATGAACTCACTGCATTTCATATATTTTATCATATTGTTATTAATTTTTGGATCCGAATTAAAGATTTTTTTGCGCATGCTGTATATGAAAGCAGTGTTCTTAAAGCTATGATTTTTTATATATATTGAGAGAATTCGTTATGATGGGATGTCATCAATATTTACATGAAAAAATAAATTGCTTTAAATTGTAAGAATGCTGTGTGTAAAAAGCACGACACATATACATGCATGTAAAGCATGTTAAAATTTATAGCATGGGAATGTATATACATAATTAATTCGTAGATATGCACGCATTCATACATATATACGTAGACGCACTCGAACATTCTTACTGAGAGATTCATAAGGACACATTTTTTTCACCTGTGTGTATGAGGCAGGTGTGAAGGAGCTGACCTTTCCTGTTGCAGGGGTGGTCGAAGAGCAGGTCCCTGAAGGCGTTGCAGAGTGGGTCGAGCCTTGGCTCCCGGCAGAGACAGGTGGGCAGGAACCAGGGGAAGAGCACCAGTGTTCTCAGTGCCACTTGGCACCGTGAGACTGTCACCGTCGAGCACGCCACTGTCAAACAAACAAATAAATAAACATTTCATTTGTACTACATGCGGTACACTTTGATCATAATTTTATTATAAAAAATATATATTTAGCATTAAACCAATGTGGGTCATTCTGCACAAGTATAGGTCGAGGATCGATCCTATGTCTTCATATCAAGATTATTCCTCTTGATCAGTAAGGCTGGTGATCTGCTGTAGAATACTGAGTACAGCACTACTGCAAATGTCAGAGTATGTTCAGCACTCTGGGCACACACAAGCTTGTAATTATATCTGTATTTATCGTGGGAAACCAACAAGTTTTACAAATTAAAGACGAGGATACAGGTTTCTTCAATAATGGAATTATAATACTATTTTCAACGTATTAAATATCTCCCCAGCAATAAACATGACATCTGCAGGCAAGATTTTTAGATGCTTTTATTTATATATAAAATTCACGTAACTTTCCCTGGGTATAGTTTATAATTAATGCGATACTAACTAAAAAATTATCTAAAGCGAGGAGTCCAACAATATTTTATTGTTGTTGAATAATGTAATTTTCAAAGTTCTTTACTAATATTATAATTGTTGTCCTGAGCAGTTCAATATAAAAGGGAAAAGTTTATGTAATTTCTAGGTTGAACAGTAAGATACATGTGCTGCAGCTGCATACATGTGTTTTACTGTTCAACTTGTCAGTATTATGTACCATTTCAAGATACATGCCAGACACAGTAACACAACAGCGGTAACTTGGTACAGAGGACATCTGCCACAACTTCATTGCCTAACTACTAGTTATGAATGAGAGGGACCTGCTAAGAATGGACCAGTAGGCCCGCTAAACTGCTCCTCAAATTCTTGCTCTCTTCTACTAGTGGTCCCCGCCTCTTGCTATGTCATGGAGACTGTCACGCCTCACCTCCGGCAGTATTTAGGACTTCATTCTTATACATCATTTTCACATTGTTTCAGATTATGGAGCTGAACACTTCTCCAGGCTGAGGGACTGACCACCTCAAAAACTATTTATCCATGGTTGATGTATTTATTACATCATCTTTACTTCGCTACCACGCCTGCTGTCTCCGTATTTGACTGAAGAAATCTACTGTGTAGGCGAAGCGTTCCAATTAACAATAAAGAAACCCAACATGTGTCTTACTTTTCAGGTTGCTGCTTTTATATACCATTTTCAACGTAAGTTCTTAGTTATTCCTTCTAAAGCAAAGTTTAAACATTCTTCAGTGGCATTCAAGGAAAGCGAATGAAGTTTGACCATGATGTCCTAAAAAGCGCGAGGTCAACATTGCCATGTGGCTCAGCCTTCCTGGAAGCGGTTATCATCATCTATTTCTCTTGTATTATTTTCATTAGCGAAACAACATAGATACAGCTAGGCATTAGGTGTGCCAGGCGTGTAAATGACGGAGGATCCAGCCACTATTATTCGCTGTGCTGAATAAACCACACGAGTTTAGCTCTTCCTATCAACATAAAATTAATTTCAATACCTGCAAGTGAGAGTGAGTGTTGCTGAAGGGTTACGTTTACCACCATAGATCACAGCCAGTGCTGGCTAACGAGAGGTAGTGGAGCACAATGAGAATCTACACGCAGGTTAATAAAGGCAGTGAATACCAGGAATGCAGCTTGCTGCAGCATGTCCGTTGCACACAGCTATGAAACACTGGTGGTTATACTGTGTCACGCACGAAGCTACACAACGCAGGTGGTTATCTGGTGTCTGAAACACACACAGCGACAAAACAATGGTAGCTGTGCTGAGTCACACGCACAGCTACGAAACAAAAGTGACCATTATATTACTTCATTACACGAATTCGCAATGAAATTTAAGGAATATAAAGACACATAATGTAGAATATTGCTGGGTGACTCCAAACACTGGTTTTCTTGCTATATGGATTTCTGTGATGTCCTCGATGGTGTTTTGATCCTCCGGGTCAACTGACTTTCTCTGACGCGGTTTACATAAACATCTGCCCAGATTTTTGTTTTTGTATCTAAAACTAGCTTTTAGTTTTTCCTTGTTCATTTCAAATGCCAGTTAAAGAAACATGAAATTTTCTAAGCATTTTGATTCACTGAATGAGTTTGGTAGTCTGCATGTTGGTTGGTCGAGTGTGTTGCTTTGTCGTCATGATAGTTCTGTATACATATATATATATATATATATATATATATATATATATATATATATATATATATATATATATATATATATATATATATATATATATATATATATATATATATATATATATATATATATATATATATATAAATATATAAATATATATATATATATATATAGATATATATATATATATATATATATATATATATATATATATATATATATATATATATATATATATATATATATATACAGTACATGAGATGTGAGAGATACATGTCTAGTACACATTGTTACATGTTTGTTACTGATTAAAATGTGAAAATCTCATCCAGCTCTTCAGAACTGGGGCGCGTGCCCAAAATACAGCAGGCATTACCCCTCTGAACAGCAGCACTGAGCCGCTGGAACAGAAAACTAGCTGCCCTGGGATCCCTAGGTACCCTGATGAGTCTTTTATCTAGCCCCTTAAGGAACTTTGATGCACTCTTTCCCCATGAGCCAAGGGTCTCTGAGCCCATGGGAGCACACATATAATGATGGGCAAGTTCTCCATATTTTCTAGACTTATGGGACCCCCTGAAGCTGGCGGTTGCCCCTCCTTCCTCCCTGGTGTATTGGAGATAGGTATCAGCCAAGGTAGATGTACATGTGTAGTCCCACACCACCTGCTTACCGTCTATCTAGGCTTGAAGTGTGATACCATCTGGACGCTTCTGGCTGCCATCAGATCTGCATAGTTGGGGTGGCTCCCTTACTGCTGGGCATCCGGCTGTTGTGAGGCTCCTTTTGGTAATGTTATTAACCTCCTCATGTCTTGCAATCTTTCCCTCAGATTTACGGCACACAAATCCATGGTACCCGAATCGGTCAAACAGCATGGGTCCGACTCCTGTATATATATATATATATATATATATATATATATATATATATATATATATATATATATATATATATATATATATATATATACATATATATATATATATATATATATATATATATATATATATATATATATATATATATATATATATATATATATATATATATATATATATATGTCGTGCCGAATATGTAAAACTGGTCAATTAGCAAGAACTCATTTAAAATTAAGTCCTTTCTGAAATTTTCTCTTATACGTTTAAAGATATATTTTTTTCATTAGTGTTAATGTAAAAAAAAATTTAATTTTGCACCAAAAGAATCTTAGAAAACTTACCTAACCTTATTATAACAAGAGCAATTTATTTTAGCCTAACCCAACTAAATAGATTTTAAATACGTTTACAATAATTTAATACTAAACAAACACAATCAAACATATTTTTTTCGTTAGGTTCAGAATGATTTTGGCGAAATTATTGCATACACAAATTTTCACTTGTCCTATATGGCAAGATTAGCGTTGCAATTTAAGCCAAGATCGCAAGTTCTGCCTATTCGGCACGACATATTTTTTTTTTTTATTATCACACTGGCCGATTCCCACCAAGGCAGGGTGGCCCGAAAAAGAAAAACTTTCACCATCATTCACTCCATCACTGTCTTGCCAGAAGGGTGCTTTACACTACAGTTTTTAAACTGCAACATTAACACCCCTCCTTCAGAGTGCAGGCACTGTACTTCCCATCTCCAGGACTCAAGTCCGACCTGCCGGTTTCCCTGAATCCCTTCATAAATGTTACTTTGCTCACACTCCAACAGCACGTCAAGTATTAAAAACCATTTGTCTCCATTCACTCCTATCAAACACGCTCACGCATGCCTGCTGGAAGTCCAAGCCCCTCGCACACAAAACCTCCTTTACCCCCTCCCTCCAACCCTTCCTAGGCCGACCCCTACCCCGCCTTCCTTCCACTACAGACTGATACACTCTTGAAGTCATTCTGTTTCGCTCCATTCTCTCTACATGTCCGAACCACCTCAACAACCCTTCCTCAGCCCTCTGGACAACAGTTTTGGTAATCCCGCACCTCCTCCTAACTTCCAAACTACGAATTCTCTGCATTATATTCACACCACACATTGCCCTCAGACATGACATCTCCACTGCCTCCAGCCTTCTCCTCGCTGCAACATTCATCACCCACGCTTCACACCCATATAAGAGCGTTGGTAAAACTATACTCTCATACATTCCCCTCTTTGCCTCCAAGGACAAAGTTCTTTGTCTCCACAGACTCCTAAGTGCACCACTCACTCTTTTTCCCTCATCAATTCTATGATTCACCTCATCTTTCATAGACCCATCCGCTGACACGTCCACTCCCAAATATCTGAATACGTTCACCTCCTCCATACTCTCTCCCTCCAATCGGATATTCAATCTTTCATCACCTAATCTTTTTGTTATCCTCATAACCTTACTCTTTCCTGTATTCACCTTTAATTTTCTTCTTTTGCACACCCTACCAAATTCATCCACCAATCTCTGCAACTTCTCTTCAGAATCTCCCAAGAGCACAGTGTCATCAGCAAAGAGCAGCTGTGACAACTCCCACTTTGTGTGTGATTCTTTATCTTTTAACTCCACGCCTCTTGTCAAGACCCTCGCATTTACTTCTCTTACAACCCCATCTATAAATATATTAAACAACCACGGTGACATAACACATCCTTGTCTAAGGCCTACTTTTACTGGGAAAAAATTTCCCTCTTTCCTACATACTCTAACTTGAGCCTCACTATCCTCGTAAAAACTCTTCACTGCTTTCAGTAACCTACCTCCTACACCATACACTTGCAACATCTGCCACATTGCCCCCCTATCCACCCTGTCATACGCCTTTTCCAAATCCATAAATGCCACAAAGACCTCTTTAGCCTTATCTAAATACTGTTCACTTATATGTTTCACTGTAAACACCTGGTCCACACACCCCCTACCTTTCCTAAAGCCTCCTTGTTCATTTGCTATCCTATTCTCCGTCTTACTCTTAATTCTTTCAATTATAACTCTACCATACACTTTACCAGGTACACTCAACAGACTTATCCCCCTATAATTTTTGCACTCTCTTTTATCCCCTTTGCCTTTATACAAAGGAACTATGCATGCTCTCTGCCAATCCCTAGGTACCTTACCCTCTTCCATACATTTATTAAATAATTGCACCAACCACTCCAAAACTATATCCCCACCTGCTTTTAACATTTCTATCTTTATCCCATCAATCCCGGCTGCCTTACCCCCTTTCATTTTACCTACTGCCTCACGAACTTCCCCCACACTCACAACTGGCTCTTCCTCACTCCTACAAGATGTTATTCCTCCTTGCCCTATACACGAAATCACAGCTTCCCTATCTTCATCAACATTTAACAATTCCTCAAAATATTCCCTCCATCTTCCCAATACCTCTAACTCTCCATTTAATAACTCTCCTCTCCTATTTTTAACTGACAAATCCATTTGTTCTCTAGGCTTTCTTAACTTGTTAATCTCACTCCAAAACTTTTTCTTATTTTCAACAAAATTTGTTGATAACATCTCACCCACTCTCTCATTTGCTCTCTTTTTACATTGCTTCACCACTCTCTTAACTTCTCTCTTTTTCTCCATATACTCTTCCCTCCTTGCATCACTTCTACTTTGTAAAAACTTCTCATATGCTAACTTTTTCTCCCTTACTACTCTCTTTACATCATCATTCCACCAATCGCTCCTCTTCCCTCCTGCACCCACTTTCCTGTAACCACAAACTTCTGCTGAACACTCTAACACTACATTTTTAAACCTACCCCATACCTCTTCGACCCCATTGCCTATGCTCTCATTAGCCCATCTATCCTCCAATAGCTGTTTATATCTTACCCTAACTGCCTCCTCTTTTAGTTTATAAACCTTCACCTCTCTCTTCCCTGATGCTTCTATTCTCCTTGTATCCCATCTACCTTTTACTCTCAGTGTAGCTACAACTAGAAAGTGATCTGATATATCTGTGGCCCCTCTATAAACATGTACATCCTGAAGTCTACTCAACAGTCTTTTATCTACCAATACATAATCCAACAAACTACTGTCATTTCGCCCTACATCATATCGTGTATACTTATTTATCCTCTTTTTCTTAAAATATGTATTACCTATAACTAAACCCCTTTCTATACAAAGTTCAATCAAAGGGCTCCCATTATCATTTACACCTGGCACCCCAAACTTACCTACCACACCCTCTCTAAAAGTTTCTCCTACTTTAGCATTCAAGTCCCCTACCACAATTACTCTCGACATATATATATATATATATATATATATATATATATATATATATATATATATATATATATATATATATATATATAATATATATTTCTATACAAAGTTCAGTCAAAGGGCTCCCATTATCATTTACACCTGGCACCCCAAACTTACCTACCACACCCTCTCTAAAAGTTTCTCCTACTTTAGCATTCAAGTCCCCTACCACAATTACTCTCGACATATATATATATATATATATATATATATATATATATATATATATATATATATATATATATATATATATATATATGTATATATATATATATATATATATATATATATATATATATATATATATATATATATATATATATATATATATATATACACCGGTGCAAAAAGAGTGTAGTTGTGAATTGTTCGCTCCACAAGTTTTATTTTGTTACACTGATCATAAGTAACAGTCAAACTAATTTTGAGGAAATTTTAGGGGTCAGGCAAAAAGGCGTCTCTCACCGACAGAAGAGAAACTGAAGAAATTTTAATTTTTGTTCTTCTTTCGCATAGCATAGCTCGAATTTTCTCTGAAAGCAGAATGACTCAATCAATAACCAGTTTTTAGCGCTTTGTTCAACGCTATACGAGCGAACGATTATATGTGCATTGAAGAGAAGAAGTCGTGGGTTTTAATCGGCCTTCACTGGACTATGTATTAAACTGAAAAATCACTGAAAATGTGTGTTTTCCCCAGCTGATTTCTCCCACTAAAAGTTGAAAAAAAAAATGTTAATGAAAATTCTTAATCGTATTCTCCCATCTTTTCTCTTTTGAATTCAGAAAAGAAAACATAGTGTCACAACAGAAAATCTCACGCAATTCGCTTCTCAAGTAAACAAACATTGAAATTTGGCCAAACATCCCCTCAAATACCATGATTTTTCGGGGGGTTTCCATAGAATTTCAGCAAAACAAATGGTTAATAACATAATTTATTTCATGAGACTATGAGATTCAAAAGGAATTAGGTCTCTGTCTTATACAGGAAAAAAGTTATTAGCCAGACATGTGACTTGGTGGGCTTCAAATTTTTCGTTGAATTAACCTGGTAGTAGTAAGCTCCATGGTGTTTGTTATTGTATAGTACAATATCATTTACTAATTTAGTTAGGCTCTAATGTTCTTCTGCTGAATTCATACCACTTAGTGAGTATTTCGTATAGAGAAGAGATTACATTTGCAATTGAAAATTCACATAACATTGAATGAATCATTTCGTGAATGCCTTTGATTATTAAAAAAAACTTTAATATTTTTAAAGTTTTTCTGGGTTTATTGCAAAATAATTATTATTTAACCATGTCGGATTTATGAATTTAGTACACATAACGAAGAGCCAATGTTGATCCTTCAAAACGTCTTTCTGTCTTTAAAAGAGATTTCTAGGGTGTGAATCAAGTTGCAACATAATTGCAACATTAGGTTCGTCTTATCATAATTAAAACAAAAATTTCACTGAAATTTATTTATTCTCGTTAATCACTTCACTTAATTTTAGTTAACCTCGTCTAAACGGCTTCAGTGTTTATTGATTGTTATGGCTTAGGACCATCGTAGTAGTACTCATTACATTTTCTTTGCATGAAGCAGATTTGTTGATATAGTAAAATAATATGAAGAAAACTGGAATCGCTGGAATATGTGCTGTAACTGGAGACTGACTCATTTGATCGGCATAATTTTTTCACCAGTGATGTGGCTTCCAGAACACAAGACTCGCGCTGGATGGCATTAGCCCAGAATCGTTTATTTCATTGAATAATTAGTAATTTTTATTTTTATTAAATAACTAAAGAATGATTCCTCGGATTGTCACCATAAGCTTATTCCGAATAGATTAAAAAGTGAAATTTTACTGAAATGTATGAAAAAAAAATTGATTCGTTGGAATCAGATCTATTTCTGGAGAATGTTTCCACTGATCGACTCCAAAACTTTTAGCAATGGTGGGATTCATTAAAATAGTTTATCACTTTCTTTCACCTTCGTTAATTTCAGTTTGCCAGTTTTATTAAGCTGTTTGTCATGGAATAACTAAAGAAAGCCTCTTCTGATTGGTTTCAATGTGCCAGCAATGTTTCTTAAATCAGGTGGTAGAAAGTTGAAAAGTCTTCTGTCATGGATGTGATCCAAGTTTTGCTTAAGGCAATTCTTTACTAACTTACTTTGATCCTGTGGATAGAGGAGTACGTAATAGCAAGGAGACAGAGTGGTTGTCCGAGAAGAGGCGTTGGTTCTAGTATGTTTGATAAACTGGAAGGAATACTCAGATGTGTTTTCCGCTTTGGGAGATGATACGAAATTAACGCGGGAAAATTCGATAAGACAAAGGAAATATTTCAAATGGACCTAAACAAACTGCCGGATTAGTCAGAGAAATGGCTAATGGAAGTCATTTCTAGTAAGTGCAAGATTACAAAAGTTGTGGAAGGGATAAAATATTCCGATAGTTATTATAGACTTTAGAGATAAAGACTGCAAACCTCACTCAAGGTTGAGCATAAAGGTAAACCATTTTCTTAGTGAAACTCATCAGCCGAATAACCTTCAGTGAATGCATTTTTGGTGGTCTTAAGAGTAGTCTTCAGTCATCTCAAATGACACTGATGTCCCTATATACAACATACGTCAAGCCCATCTTGGAGTCTAGCACCAGCATGGAACCCACACCTGAAAACGCAGCAAGACAAGTCCTGGAGCGAAGGGGTATGAACCACTGTACAAGGAGAGACTAATGGACATAAGTCACTTTGTCTCACTTATTTTGGGTTACCCTAAGTAATCTACACCAAAATTACTGGGAACAGTTGAAGTCCCTTGATTTGTATTCCCTGGAACGCAGGCGAGAGAGATACATGATAATATACACTTGGAAAATTCTAGAGGGATTAGTATCAAACTTGCACACTCAAATCACTCGTTATGAAAGCGAACCCCCTCAAGGAAGGTTCCTTGATGTTGTTGAGGGGCTCTTGATTTAGGGAATTGGATCTGTGCTCCAGTTCCCCGAATTAAGCCAGAATGCCTCCCACATCCCCCCCCAGGCGCTGTATAATCCTCCGGGTTTAGCGCTTCCCCCTTGATTATAATAATAATAATAATATGAAAGCGAAAGACTCGGCTGGAGATGCAACATTCCCCCAGTGAAAGCAGGGGCGCCACGAGTACACTGAGAGACAACACAATAAGTGTCAGGGGCCCAAGTCTGTTCAACTGCCTCCCAACATACATAAGGGGGATTACCAATAGACCCCTGGCTGTCTTCAAGCAGGCACTGGACAGGCACCTGAAGTCAGCACCTGACCAGCCGGGCTGTGGATCGTACGTCAGTTTACGTGCGACCATCAGTAACAGGTATACTCCAGGTATATGTTATTATGTATGATAATTTTGTAACTATTTGCGCATCTGTACTTGAAAACTTATCTAACCTTAACCCACTAGAGAATAGAAGAAACAAGGAAGACATGATAATGACCAAAAAGTATCCAAGAAACTTAATAAGGTGGACATGGACAGACTTTGAGAAAGGCGAGAAACGAGTACCGATGGAACAGTGAGAGCAGAATACGCAGTTATATCATATGGATATTAAATTGTTTTTGTTTTAGCCTCAGAGTGGTGAGTAAAATAAACAGGACAAGAAGTGAGAGATACAGAATCAATTATTATTAGGATAAGATAGGGTAGATCCCAGGTAGCAAGAAGGGAATAAACATGGTAAGAACTAGAGGCAGGACCAGGAGCTTAGATTCGACCCCTGCAACCATAAACAAGAGTGATGAGTACACAGGCAAGCACCCCTTACATTCCTACCTACCACACAATAGCCCACACAAACAGTGGAGAACTGGCCCTTGTCAGGCAGATAATGGGTCCTGTCGAGTTTGAAATGTGTGAGTGAAAAACTGATAACAGATGGGGAGGCCAGTGAACTTCACTGAGGCAGCACAGGGAGGACAGTGAACCTCATTGAGGGAGCACTGGGAGGCCAGTGGACCTTACTGAGGGAGTAGAGGGAGGCCAGTGAACCTCACTGAGTAGATGGAGGCTAATGAACCTCAATGAGGGAATAGAGTGAGGCCAGTGAACCTCACTGAGGGAGTAGAGGGAGGCCAGTGAACCTCACTGAGGGAGTAGAGGGAGGCCAATGAACCTCACTGAGGGAGTAGAAGGAAGCCAGTGAACTTCACTGAGGGAGTAGAGGGAGGCCAGTGAACCTCTCTGAGGGAGTAGAGGGAGGCCAGTGAACCTCACTGAAGGAGTAGAGGGAGGCCAGTGAACCTCACTGAGGGAGTAGAGGGAGGCCAGTGAACCTCACTGAGTGAGTAGAGGGAGGACAGTGAACCTCACTGAGGGAGTAGAGGGGAAGGAGGCCTTACATCAGAGAGTGTAACACCTACGCTAAGAGTGTCCAGGATGGCCAATGAACTTCACTAAACGTGGCCAGGAGGGATTTTTTTAATCTATCACACAGGGAGGATATGTTCTACTAGCCTAGCACCCAGAGAGGGCATATACGGTCCTCACACCTAGGGAAAAATGTCCGTGTAAAACACCCTGGGAGAGAATGCAGGAGCCTAGCAGCCAGGAAGGGATTATCTGAGAATAGCCCCCAGGGAAGGACTGTTGGATCATAGAGCCAAGGGAGATATTATCCGAGCCTAGAACTTAAGGTGGGATTGTTGATGCCTAGCACGCAGAAACAAAGAGTCTGTGTTTGTCACTCTGGATAGGATTTTCCGAGCCTAGCACCCAGGGAGGGATTGCCCTATGGATTCTTTGAGCCTAGCACCTAGTGTATTATCGAAAGATAGATTCACTTGGCCAAACACATAGGGAAGGATTGTGCTAGCTTTGCACTAAGAGGGACTGTGTTAGCCTAGCACTCAAAGGGATTGTGCTAGCCTAGCACTCAGAGGGATTATCTGAGAATAGCATTCTGAGGGACTGTGCTAACCCACCACACAGGGATGGGTTGTCAGTGCCTAGCAACTAGAGAAAGGTTGTCAGAACTTAGCAAACAGAGAGGAATTCATTAAGCCTAGCACTCCTGGAGGGGTTGCCTGAGCCTAGCACCCAAGGAGAGATTCTCCGAGCTTAGAACGCAGAGAGGGACTGTCGGAGCCCAGCTCCTATGGAGGGGCTGTCCTGGCCCAGCACCCAGGGAGGGGTTGTCCTGGCCTAGCACCCACAGAGAGGGATGTGCTTGCCTAGCACCCAGGGAGGGGCGGTCCTCGCCTAGCACCCAGGGAGGGGCTGTCCTGGCCTAGCACCCAGGGAGGGGCTGTCCTGGCCTAGCACCCAGGGAGGGGATGTGCTTCCCTAGCACCCAGGGAGGGGCGGTCCTCGCCTAGCACCCAGGGAGGGGCAGTCATGGCCTAGCACCCAGGGAGGGGCTGTCCTGGCCTAGCACCCAGGGAGGGGCTGTCCTGGCCTAGCACCCAGGGAGGGACTGTCCAGGCCAAGCACCCAGGGAGGAGCTGTACTCGGCTAGCACCCAGGGAGGGGCTGTCCTGGTATAGCACCCAGGGAGGGGCTGTCCTGGCCTAGCACCCAGGGAGGGGCTGCCCTGGCTAGCACCCAGGGAGGGACTGTCCTGGCCTAGCACCCAGGGAGGAGCTGTACTCGCCTAGCACCTAGGGAGGGGCTGTCCTGGTCTAGCACCCAGGGATGGGCTGTCCTGGCCTAGCACCCAGGGAGGGGCTGTCACGGCCTAGCACCCAGGGAGGGGCTGTCCTGGCCTAGCACCCAGGGAGGGGCTGTCCTGGCCTAGCACCCAGGGAGGGGCTCTCCTGGCCTAGCACCCAGGGAGGGACTGTCCTGGCCAAGCACCCAGGGAGGAGCTGTACTCGCCTAGCACCCAAGGAGGGGCTGCCCTGCCCTAGCACCCAGGGAGGGACTGTCCTGGCCTAGCACCCAGGGAGGGACTGTCCTGGCCAAGCACCCAGGGAGGAGCTGTACTCGCCTAGCACCCAAGGAGGGGCTGCCCTGCCCTAGCACCCAGGGAGGGACTGTCCTGGCCTAGCACCCAGGGAGAAGCTGTACTCGCCTAGCACCCAGGGAGGGGCTGTCCTGGCCTAGCACCCACGGATGGGCTGTCCTGGCCTAGCACCCAGGGAGGGGCTGTCATGGCCTAGCACCCAGGGAGGGGCTGTCCTGGCCTAGCACCCAGGGAGGGGCTGTCCTGGCTTAGCACCCAGGGAGGGGCTGTCATGGCCTAGCACCAAGGGAGGGGCTGTCCTGGTCTAGCACCAAGGGAGGGGCTGTCATGGTCTAGCACCCATGGAGGGGCTGTCATGGCCTAGCACCCAGGGAGGGGCTGTCCTGGCCTAGCACCCAGGGAGGGGCTGCCCTGGCCTAGCACCCAGGGAGGGACTGTCCTGGCCTAGCACCCAGGGAGGAGCTGTACTCGCCTAGCACCCAGGGAGGGGCTGTCCTGGCCTAGCTCCCAGGGAGGGGTTGTCCTGGCCTAGCTCCCAGGGAGGGGCTGTCCTGGCCTAGCACCCAGGGAGGGGTTGTCCTGGCCTAGCACCCAAGGAGGGGCTGCCCTTGCCTAGCTCCCATGGAGGGGCTGTCCTGGCCTAGCACCCACGGAGGGGCTGTCCTGGCCTAGCACCCAGGGAGGGGCTGTCCTGGCCTAGCACCCAGGGAGGGGCTGTCCTTGCCTCGCTCCCAGGGAGGGGCTGTTCTGGCCTAGCAACCAGGGAGGGGCTGTCCTAGCCTAGCACCCAGGGAGGGGCTGTCCTGGCCTAGCACCCAGGGAGGAGCTGCCCTGGCCTAGCACCCAGGGAGGGGCTGTCCTGGCCTAGCTCCCAGGGAGGGGCTGTCCTGGCCTAGCTCCCTGGGAGGGGCTGTCCTGGCCTAGCTCCCAGGGAGGGGCTGTCCTGGCCTAGCTCCCAGGGAGGGGCTGTCCTGGCCTAGCACCCAGGGAGGGGCTGTCCTGGCCTAGCACCCAGGGAGGGACTGTCCTGGCATAGCTCCCAGGGAGGGGCTGTCCTGGCCTAGCTCCCAGGGAGGGGCTGTCCTGGCCTAGCACCCAGGGAGGGGCTGTCCTGGCCTAGCACCCAGGGAGGGACTGTCCTGGCATAGCTCCCAGGGAGGGGCTGTCCTGGCCTAGCACCCAGGGAGGGGCTGTCCTGGCCTAGCACCCAGGGAGGGGCTGTCCTGGCCTAGCACCCAGGGAGGGGCTGTCCTGGCCTAGCTCCCAGGGAGGGGCTGTCCTGGCCTAGCACCCTGGGAGGGGCTGTCCTGGCCTAGCTCCCAGGGAGGGGCTGTCCTGGCCTAGCTCCCAGGGAGGGGCTGTCCTGGCCTAGTACCAAGGGAGGGGCTGTCCTGGCCTAGCACCCTGGGAGGGGCTGTCCTGGCCTAGCTCCCAGGGAGGGGCTGTCCTGGCCTAGCTCCCAGGGAGGGGCTGTCCTGGCCTAGCACCCAGGGAGGGGCTGTCCTGGCCTAGCACCCAGGGAGGGACTGTCCTGGCATAGCTCCCAGGGAGGGGCTGTCCTGGCCTAGCACCTAGGGAGAGGCTGTCCTGGCCTAGCACTCAGGGAGGGGCTGTCCTGGCCTAGCACCCAGGGAGGGGCTGTCCTGGCCTAGTTCCCAGGGAGGGGCTGTCCTGGCCTAGCACCCAGGGAGGGGCTGTCCTGGCCTAGCACCCAGGGAGGGGCTGTCCTGGCCTAGCACCCAGGGAGGGGCTGTCCTGGCCTAGCACCCAGGGAGGGGCTGTCCTGGCCTAGCACCCAGGGAGGAGCTGCCCTGGCCTAGCACCCAGGGAGGGTCTGTCCTGGAATAGCTCCCAGGGAGGGGCTATCCTGGCCTAGCACCCTAGGAGGGGCTGTCCTGGCATAGCTCCCAGGGAGGGGCTGTCCTGGCCTAGCACCCAGGGAGGGGCTGTCCTTGCATAGCTCCCAGGGAGGGGCTGTCCTGGCCTAGCACCCAGGGAGGGGCTGTCCTGGCCTAGCACCCAGGGAGGGGCTGTCCTGGCCTAGCACCCAGGGAGGGGCTGTCCTGGCCTAGCACTCAGGGAGGGGCTCTCCTGACCTAGCACCCAGGGAGGGGCTGTCGTGGCCTAGCACCCAGGGAGGGGCTGTCCTGGCCTAGCACCCAGGGAGGGGCTGTCCTGGCCTAGCACCCAGGGGGGGGGCTGTCCTGGCCTAGCACCCAGGGAGGGGCTGTCCTGGCCTAGCACCCAGGGAGGGGCTGTCCTGGCCTAGCACCCAGGGAGGAGCTGCCCTGGCCTAGCACCCAGGGAGGGGCTGTCCTGGCATAGCTCCCAGGGAGGGGCTATCCTGGCCTAGCACCCTGGGAGGGGCTGTCCTGGCATAGCTCCCAGGGAGGGGCTGTCCTGGCCTAGCACCCAGGGAGGGGCTGTCCTTGCATAGCTCCCAGGGAGGGGCTGTCCTGGCCTAGCACCCAGGGAGGGGCTGTCCTGGCATAGCTCCCAGGGAGGGGCTGTCCTGGCCTAGCACCCAGGGAGGGGCTGTCCTGGAATAGCTCCCAGGGAGGGGCTGTCCTGGCCTAGCACCCAGGGAGGGGCTGTCCTGGCCTAGCACCCAGGGAGGGGCTGTCCTGGCCTAGCTCCCAGGGAGGGACTGTCCTGGCCTAGCACCCAGGGAGGGGCTCTCCTGGCCTAGAACCCATGGAGGGGCTGTCCTGGCCTAGCTCCCAGGGAGGGGCTGTCCTGGCCTAGCACCCAGGGAGGGGCTGTCCTGGCCTAGCTACCAGGGAGGGGCTGTCCTGGCCTAGCACCCAGGGAGGGGCTGTCCTGGCCTAGCACCCAGGGAGGGGCTGTCCTGGCATAGCTCCCAGGGAGGGGCTGTCCTGGCCTAGCACCCAGGGAGGGGCTGTCCTGGAATAGCTCCCAGGGAGGGGCTGTCCTGGCCTAGCACCCAGGGAGGGGCTGTCCTGGCCTAGCACCCAGGGAGGGGCTGTCCTGGCCTAGCTCCCAGGGAGGGACTGTCCTGGCCTAGCACCCAGGGAGGGGCTCTCCTGGCCTAGCACCCATGGAGGGGCTGTCCTGGCCTAGCTCCCAGGGAGGGGCTGTCCTGGCCTAGCACCCAGGGAGGGGCTGTCCTGGCCTAGCTACAAGGGAGGGGCTGTCCTGGCCTAGCACCCAGGGAGGGGCTGTCCTGGCCTAGCACCCAGGGAGGGGCTGTCCTGACCTAGCACCCAGGGAGGGACTGTCCTGGCCTAGCACCCAGGGAGGGGCTGTCCTGGCCTAGCTCCCAGGGAGGGGTTGTCCTGGCCTAGCACCCAGGGAGGGACTGTCCTGGCCTAGCACCCAGGGAGGGGCTGTCCTGGCCTAGCACCCAGGGAGGGGCTGTCCTGGCCTAGCACCCAGGGAGGGGCTGTCCTCTCCTAGCACCCAGGGAGGGGCTGTCCTGGCCTAGCGCCCAGGGAGGGGCTGTCCTGGCCTAGCACCCAGGGAGGGGCTGTCCTGGCCTAGCACCCAGGGAGGGGCTGTCCTGGCCTAGCACCCAGGGAGGGGCTGTCCTGGCCTAGCACCCAGGGGGGGGGCTGTCCTGGCCTAGCACCCAGGGAGGGGCTGTCCTGGCCTAGCACCCAGGGAGGGGCTGTCCTGGCCTAGCACCCAGGGAGGAGCTGCCCTGGCCTAGCACCCAGGGAGGGGCTGTCCTGGCATAGCTCCCAGGGAGGGGCTATCCTGGCCTAGCACCCTGGGAGGGGCTGTCCTGGCATAGCTCCCAGGGAGGGGCTGTCCTGGCCTAGCACCCAGGGAGGGGCTGTCCTTGCATAGCTCCCAGGGAGGGGCTGTCCTGGCCTAGCACCCAGGGAGGGGCTGTCCTGGCATAGCTCCCAGGGAGGGGCTGTCCTGGCCTAGCACCCAGGGAGGGGCTGTCCTGGAATAGCTCCCAGGGAGGGGCTGTCCTGGCCTAGCACCCAGGGAGGGGCTGTCCTGGCCTAGCACCCAGGGAGGGGCTGTCCTGGCCTAGCTCCCAGGGAGGGACTGTCCTGGCCTAGCACCCAGGGAGGGGCTCTCCTGGCCTAGCACCCATGGAGGGGCTGTCCTGGCCTAGCTCCCAGGGAGGGGCTGTCCTGGCCTAGCACCCAGGGAGGGGCTGTCCTGGCCTAGCTACCAGGGAGGGGCTGTCCTGGCCTAGCACCCAGGGAGGGGCTGTCCTGGCCTAGCACCCAGGGAGGGGCTGTCCTGGCATAGCTCCCAGGGAGGGGCTGTCCTGGCCTAGCACCCAGGGAGGGGCTGTCCTGGAATAGCTCCCAGGGAGGGGCTGTCCTGGCCTAGCACCCAGGGAGGGGCTGTCCTGGCCTAGCACCCAGGGAGGGGCTGTCCTGGCCTAGCTCCCAGGGAGGGACTGTCCTGGCCTAGCACCCAGGGAGGGGCTCTCCTGGCCTAGCACCCATGGAGGGGCTGTCCTGGCCTAGCTCCCAGGGAGGGGCTGTCCTGGCCTAGCACCCAGGGAGGGGCTGTCCTGGCCTAGCTACAAGGGAGGGGCTGTCCTGGCCTAGCACCCAGGGAGGGGCTGTCCTGGCCTAGCACCCAGGGAGGGGCTGTCCTGACCTAGCACCCAGGGAGGGACTGTCCTGGCCTAGCACCCAGGGAGGGGCTGTCCTGGCCTAGCTCCCAGGGAGGGGTTGTCCTGGCCTAGCACCCAGGGAGGGACTGTCCTGGCCTAGCACCCAGGGAGGGGCTGTCCTGGCCTAGCACCCAGGGAGGGGCTGTCCTGGCCTAGCACCCAGGGAGGGGCTGTCCTCTCCTAGCACCCAGGGAGGGGCTGTCCTGGCCTAGCGCCCAGGGAGGGGCTGTCCTGGCCTAGCACCCAGGGAGGGGCTGTCCTGGCCTAGCACCCAGGGAGGGGCTGTCCTGGCCTAGCACCCAGGGAGGGGCTGTCCTGGCCTAGCACCCAGGGAGGGGCTGTCCTGACCTAGCACCCAGGGAGGGACTGTCCTGGCCTAGCACCCAGGGAGGGGCTGTCCTGGCCTAGCTCCCAGGGAGGGGTTGTCCTGGCCTAGCACCCAGGGAGGGACTGTCCTGGCCTAGCACCCAGGGAGGGGCTGTCCTGGCCTAGCACCCAGGGAGGGGCTGTCCTGGCCTAGCACCCAGGGAGGGGCTGTCCTGGCCTAGCACCCAGGGAGGGGCTGTCCTCTCCTAGCACCCAGGGAGGGGCTGTCCTGGCCTAGCGCCCAGGGAGGGGCTGTCCTGGCCTAGCACCCAGGGAGGGGCTGTCCTGGCCTAGCACCCAGGGAGGGGCTGTCCTGGCCTAGCACTCAGGGAGTGGCTGTCCTGACCTAGCACCCAGGGAGGTTTCTGTCCTGGCCTAGCACCCAGGGACGGGCTGTCCTGGCCTAGCACCCAGGGAGGGGCTGTCCTGGCCTAGCACCAAGGGAGGGGCTGTCCTGGCCTAGCACCCAGGGAGGGGCTGTCCTGGCCTAGCACCCAGGGAGGGGCTGTCCTGGCCTAGCACCCAGGGAGGGGCTGTCCTGGCCTAGCACCCAGGGAGGGGCTGTCCTGGCCTAGCACCCAGGGAGGGGCTGTCCTGGCCTAGCACCCAGGGAGGGGCTGTCCTGGCCTAGCACCCAGGGAGGGGCTGTCCTGGCCTAGCACTCAGGGAGGGACTGTCCTGGCCTAGCACCCAGGGAGGGGCTGTCCTGGCCTAGCACCCAGGGAGGGGCTGTCCTGGCCTAGCACCCAGGGAGGGGCTGTCCTGGCCTAGCGCCCAGGGAGGGGCTGTCCTGGCCTAGCACCCAGTGAGGGGCTGTCCTGGCCTAGCACCCAGGGAGGGGCTGTCCTGGCCTAGCACCCAGGGAGGGGCTGTCCTGGCCTAGCACCCAGGGAGGGGCTGCCCTGGCCTAGCACCCAGGGAGGGGCTGTCCTGGCCTAGCACCCAGGGAGGGGCTGTCCTGGCCTAGCACCCAGGGAGGGGCTGTCCTGGCCTAGCACCCAGGGAGGGGCTGTCCTGGCCTAGCACCCTGGGAGGGGCTGTCCTGGCCTAGCACCCAGGGAGGGGCTGTCCTGGCCTAGCACCCAGGGAGGGGCTGTCCTGGCCTAGCACCCAGGGAGGGGCTGTCCTGGCCTAGCACTCAGGGAGGGGCTGTCCTGACCTAGCACCCAGGGAGATTTCTGTCTTGGCCTAGCACCCAGGGAGGGGCTGTCCTGGCCTAGCACCCAGGGAGGGGCTGTCCTGGCCTAGCTCCCAGGGAGGGGCTGTCCTGGCCTTGCACCCACGGAGGGGCTGTCCTGGCCTAGCACCCAGGGAGGGGCTGTCCTGGCCTAGCACCCAGGGAGGGGCTGTCCTGGCCTAGCACCCAGGGAGGGGCTGTCCTGGCCTAGCACCCAGGGAGGGGCTGTCCTGGCCTAGCACCCAGGGAGGGGCTGTCCTGGCCTAGCACCCAGGGAGGGGCTGTCCTGGCCTAGCACCCAGGGCGGGGCTGTCCTGGCCTAGCACTCAGGGAGGGGCTGTCCTGACCTAGCACCCAGGGAGATTTCTGTCCTGGCCTAGCACCCAGGGAGGGGCTGTCCTGGCCTAGCACCCAGGGAGGGGCTGTCCTGGCCTAGCTCCCAGGGAGGGGCTGTCCTGGCCTTGCACCCAGGGAGGGGCTGTCCTGGCCTAGCACCCAGGGAGGGGCTGTCCTGGCCTAGCACCCAGGGAGGGGCTGTCCTGGCCTAGCACCCAGGGAGGGGCTGTCCTGGCCTAGCACCCAGGGAGGGGCTGTCCTGGCCTAGCACCCAGGGAGGGACTGTCCTAGCCTAGCACCCAGGGAGGGACTGTCCTGGCCTAGCACCCAGGGAGGGGCTGTCCTGGCCTAGCACCCAGGGAGGGGCTGTCCTGGCCTAGCACCCAGGGAGGGGCTGTCCTGGCCTAGCACCCAGGGAGGGGCTGTCCTGGCCTAGCACCCAGGGAGGGGCTGTCCTGGCCTAGCACCCAGGGAGGGGCTGTCCTGGCCTAGCACCCAGGGAGGGGCTGTCCTGGCCTAGCACCCAGGGAGGGACTGTCCTAGCCTAGCACCCAGGGAGGGACTGTCCTGGCCTAGCACCCAGGGAGGGGCTGTCCTGGCCTAGCACCCAGGGAGGGGCTGTCCTGGCCTAGCACCCAGGGAGGGGCTGTCCTGGCCTAGCACCCAGGGAGGGGCTGTCCTGGCCTAGCACCCAGGGAGGGGCTGTCCTGGCCTAGCACCCAGGGAGGGGCTGTCCTGGCCTAGCACCCAGGGAGGGGCTGTCCTGGCCTAGCTCCCAGGGAGGGGCTGTCCTGGCCTAGCACCCAGGGAGGGGCTGTCCTGGCCTAGCACCCAGGGAGGGGCTGTCCTGGCCTAGCACCCAGGGAGGGGCTGTCCTGGCCTAGCACCCAGGGAGGGGCTGTCCTGGCCTAGCACCCAGGGAGGGGCTGTCCTGGCCTAGCTCCCAGGGAGGGGCTGTCCTGGCCTAGCACCCAGGGAGGGGCTGTCCTGGCCTAGCTCGTATGGTTGTTTCGTGAATGTAAATGTTCTGTTTTTAAATTTAATTAAAAATACGTAATTTGAGTTTGTGTATTCCTTGAGGGTGTTCCCTGGGCCAACGCCCCCGTGCCAGGTCTATGACCATGCTTCCCGGTGGATCACGGCCTAATCAAACAGGTTGTTACTGCTGCCCTCACGCTAACCGACGTACGAACAAGATAACAACTGGTCAGGAGAACTGAAGATAAAATTGCATCAGCTGGAAGAGATGAATTGTCGACCATGGGATGAATGATTTTATTTTGCTTCTAAACACCACTGTGATTGTCTACAGTCTACATTGTCATCAGGATACACTATTACTGCCTCTTGTCTACAGTGTCATCAAGATTCACTATGACTGCCTCTAGTCTACATTGTCATCAGGATACACTATGACTGCCTCTTGTCTACAGTGTCATCAAGATACACTATGACTGCCTCTTGTCTACATTGTCATTAAGATGCACTGTGGCTGCCTGTAGTCTACAGTGTCATCAGGATATACTATGACAGCCTCTATAACAATGGTTATAAATGACCATAATTTTTAAAGGGGTGGACCGGTAAGCCAGCGGAAGGCCTCGGTCAGATGACCAAAAGCTCCAAAGGCGGGTCATCATCTGACTAAGACCCGCGTCAGGAAACATTTGTCTTGTTTCCTGACGAACCTTACCTAACCTAACCTATGACAGCCTCTAGTCTACTGTGACATCAGGATACACTCTGGTTGACTCTACTCTACATTGTCTTCAGCATGCACTATGACTCACTCTAGTGTACATTGTCATCAGGGTACACTATGCCTCTGGTCTACAGCGTAATCAATATACACCATGACTGTGTCTAGTCTACAGTGTCATCAGGATACACTATGACTGCCTCTAGCCTACATTGTCATCAGGATGCACTGTCATCAGGATGCCTCTGGTCTACAGCGTAATCAATATACACCATCACTGTGTTTAGTCTACAGTGTCATCAGGATACACTATGCATCTAGTCTACAGTGTCATCAAGATACACTATGCATCTAGTCTATATTGTCATCACGATATACTGTGACTGCCTTTTGTCTACAGTATCATCAGGATACACTATGCATCTAGACTACAGTGTCATCAGGATACACTATGCATCTAGTCTACAGTGTCATCAGGATACACTATGCATCTAGTCTATATTGTCATCACGATATACTGTGACTGCCTTTAGTCTACAGTATCATCAGGATACACTATGCATCTAGACTACAGTGTCATCAGGATGCACTACGCATCTAGTCTACAGTGTCATCAGGATACACTGTGACTGCGTCTAGTCTACAGTGTCATCAGGATATACTGTGACTGCCTCTAGTCTACAGTGTCATTAGGATACACTGTGCATCTAGTCTACAGTGTCATCAGGATACACTATGCATCTAGTCTACTGTGTCATCAGTGTACACTATGACTGCGTCTAGTCTGCAGTACCATCAGGATATAATGTGGCTGCGTCTAGTCTACAGTGTCATCAGGCTACACTGTGAGTGACTCTAGTCTACAGTGCCATCAGGATACACTATGCCTCTAGTCTACAGTGTCATCAGGATACACTGTGAGTGCCTCTAGTCTACAGTGTCATCAGGATACACTATGATTGCCTCTAGTGTACAGTGTAATCACTATACACTGTGACTGCGTCTAGTCTACAGTGCCTTCAGGATACACTGTGAGTGCCTCTAGTCTACATTGTCATCAGGATACACTCTGACTGCGTCTAGTCTACAGTGCCTTCGGGATACACTGTGAGTGCCTCTAGCCTACAGTGTCAGCAGGATACACTCTGACTGCGTCTAGTCTACAGTATCATCGGGATATACTGTGACTGCCTCTAGTCTACAGTGTCATTAGGATACACTGTGCATCTAGTCTACAGTGTCATCAGGATACACTATGCATCTAGTCTACTGTGTCATCAGTGTACACTATGACTGCGTCTAGTCTGCAGTACCATCAGGATATAATGTGGCTGCGTCTAGTCTACAGTGTCATCAGGCTACACTGTGAGTGACTCTAGTCAACAGTGCCATCAGGATACACTATGCCTCTAGTCTACAGTGTCATCAGTGTACACTATGACTGCGTCTAGTCTGCAGTACCATCAGGATATAATGTGGCTGCGTCTAGTCTACAGTGTCATCAGGATACACTGTTAGTGCTTCAAGTCTACAGTGTCATCAGGTTTCAGTATGACTGCTTCTAGTCTACAGTGTCATCACGATCCAAAATGACTGCGTCTAGTCTACAGTGTCATCAGGATACACTGCGAGTGCGTCTAGTCTACAGTGTTATCAGGATACACTGTGAGTGCGTCTAGTCTACAGTGTTATCAGGATACACTGTGAGTGCGTCTAGTCTACAGTATCATCGGGATACACTATGCCTCTAGTCTACAGTGTCATCAGGATACACTATGACTGCGTCTAGTCTACAGTGTCATCAGGATACACTATGACTGCGTCTAGTCTACAGTGTCATCAGGATACACTGCGAGTGCGTCTAGTCTACAGTGTCATCAGGATACACTGCGAGTGCGTCTAGTCTACAGTGTCATCAGGATACACTGCGAGTGCGTCTAGTCTACAGTGTCATCAGGATACACTGCGAGTGCGTCTAGTCTACAGTGTCATCAGGATACACTATGACTGCGTCTAGTCTACAGTGTCATCAGGATACACTATGACTGCGTCTAGTCTACAGTGTCATCAGGATACACTGCGAGTGCGTCTAGTCTACAGTGTCATCAGGATACACTGCGAGTGCGTCTAGTCTACAGTGTCATCAGGATACACTGCGAGTGCGTCTAGTCTACAGTGTTATCAGGATACACTGTGAGTGCGTCTAGTCTACAGTATCATCGGGATACACTATGCCTCTAGTCTACAGTGTCATCAGGATACACTATGACTGCGTCTAGTCTACAGTGTCATCAGGGTACACTATGACCGCGTCTAGTCTACAGTGTCATCAGGATACACTCTGACTGCGTCTAGTCTACAGTGTCATCAGGATTCAGTATGACTGCTTCTAGTCTACAGTGTCATCAGGATCCAAAATGACTGCGTCTAGTCTACAGTGTCATCAGGATTCAGTATGACTGCGTCTAGTCTACAGTGTCATCAGGATACACTGTTAGTGAATCTAGTCTACAGTGTCATCAGGATACACTGTTAGTGCCTCTAGTCTACAGTGTCATCAGGATACACTGTGAGTGCCTGTAGTCTACAGTATCATCGGGATGCACTATGCCTCTAGTCTACAGTGCCATCGGGATACGGTTGTTTCTTTCTGCTCCTGGATATGATTTCTCATCTGATTTCGTGATCAAATATGGAACATTTGAACAACTGCAAAAAAAAATTGAGTTCCAACCTAATATATTAAGTTAGGAAGTTAAATTCGGAAAGTGTTAATAATTACAAGTCAGGACTTTTGCCATTGCTAGATAAGGAATTGTATTATCTTATAGTACTGCTCTTTGTATATAAAAAATACCAATATATTTAACTTTATGATAGTTTAATTCTTACTTTTAAACTAAACACAAATAACACAGGCTTAGGAGACCGAATCTCATGGGGACGTGTTAATGTTCTTGGTGCGGGTTATTTGCGCACTGTTCCAGTCACGGTATTGTTCCAGTCACGGTATTGTTCCAGTCACGGTATTGTTCCAGTCACGGTATTGTTCCAGTCACGGTATTGTTCCAGTCACGGTATTGTTCCAGTCACGGTATTGTTCCAGTCACGGTATTGTTCCAGTCACGGTATTGTTCCAGTCACGGTATTGTTCCAGTCACGGTATTGTTCCAGTCACGGTATTGTTCCAGTCACGGTATTGTTCCAGTCACGGTATTGTTCCAGTCACGGTATTGTTCCAGTCACGGTATTGTTCCAGTCACGGTATTGTTCCAGTCACGGTATTGTTCCAGTCACGGTATTGTTCTAGTCACGGTATTGTTCTAGTCACGGTATTGTTCCAGTCACGGTATTGTTCCAGTCACGGTATTGTTCCAGTCACGGTATTGTTCTAGTCACGGTATTGTTCCAGTCACGGTATTGTTCCAGTCACGGTATTGTTCTAGTCACGGTATTGTTCCAGTCACGGTATTGTTCCAGTCACGGTATTGTTTTAGTCACGGTATTGTTCCAGTCACGGTATTGTTCCAGTCACGGTATTGTTCCAGTCACGGTATTGTTCCAATCACGGTATTGTGACTTTATTCTTAGAAATTGCAGTTCGAATTTTAGTGTCGGTTTATATAAATATTCCTTCAGTCTTGTTTTAAGAAAGGGAACGTTAACAAGCTGTGACAAGTGTAGCACTGCTGTGTCGTGTGTCTTATCAGTGTAGTATTACTGTGTGATGTGTGTGTGTGTTTATGTGTGTGACCAGTGTGTTATTTCTGTGAGATATATGTGTGTGTGTTTCCAGTGTGGTATTACTGTGTGACCAGTGTGGTATTACTGTGTGTGACCAGTGTGGTATTATTGTGTGTGACCAGTGTGGTATTACTGTGTGTGACCAGTGTGGTATTACTGTGTGTGGCCAGTGTGGTATTACTGTGTGTGACCAGTGGGGTATTACTGTGTGTGGCCAGTGTAGTATTACTGTGTGTGACCAGTGTGGTATTACTGTGTGTGACCAGTGTGGTATTACTGTGTGTGACCAGTGTGGTATTACTGTGTGTGGCCAGTGTGGTATTACTGTGTATGGCCAGTATGGCATTACTGTGTGTGACTAGTGTGGTATTACTGTGTGTGACTAGTGTGGTATTACTATGTGTGACCAGTGTGGTATTACTGTGTGTGACCAGTGTTGTATTACTGTGTGTGACCAGTGTGGTATTACTGTGTGTGACCAGTGTGGTATTACTGTGTGTGGCCAGTGTGGTATTACTGTGTATGGCCAGTATGGCATTACTGTGTGTGACTAGTGTGGTATTACTGTGTGTGACCAGTGTGGTATTACTGTGTGTGACCAGTGTGGTATTACTGTGTGTGACCAGTGTGGTATTACTGTGTGTGACCAGTGTGGTATTACTGTGTGTGACCAGTGTGGTATTACTGTGTGTGACTAGTGTGGTATTACTATGTGTGACCAGTGTGGTATTATTGTGTGTGACCAGTGTGGTATTACTGTGTGTGACTAGTGTGGTATTACTGTGTGTGACCAGTGTGGTATTATTGTGTGTGACCAGTGTGGTATTACTGTGTATGACCAGTGTGTTATTTCTGTGAGATACATGTGTGTGTGTTTCCAGTGTGGTATTACTGTGTGTGACCAGTGTGGTATTACTGTGTGTGACCAGTGTGGTATTATTGTGTGTGACCAGTGTGGTATTACTGTGTATGACCAGTGTGTTATTTCTGTGAGATACATGTGTGTGTGTTTCCAGTGTGGTATTACTGTGTGTGACCAGTGTGGTATTACTGTGTGTGACCAGTGTGGTATTACTGTGTGTGACCAGTGTGTTATTTCTGTGAGATATATGTGTGTGTGAGCAGTGTGGTATTACTGTGTGTGACCAGTGTGGTATTACTGTGTGTGACCAGTGTGGTATTACTGTGTGTGACCAGTGTGTTATTTC
>NW_027195676.1:30000-102500 GCF_038502225.1 Cherax quadricarinatus | reverse complement strand
CATATACCTATTAGTATAGAATGGTAAAATAATTTATCAAATATGGAATCAACTTACAACATATTACTCACGAGTATTGTATTATCAGCATACAACATATTACCCATGAATATTGTATTATCAGGATATAGCATCTTACCCATGAGTACAGTATCATCATTATACAGTATTTCCTTCTGTCATTCTATATTATCTTCTTAATTCAGTGTTCTCCATATGTTGGTGATGTAAACCTCCTAACCTTCACCTACCACAGAGGGGGGGGAGAAGGGGGGAGGAGGGGGGGAGGGGGAGGGGAGGGGGAGGGAGGGGGAGGGAGGGGGGGAGGGAGGGGGAGGGGAGGGGAGTTGCAGATGTAAGTTAGATAAGGATGAACGACACAGATGTTAGGAAATACTTTCTTTCAATATCAGGAGGTTTAAAAGGTGGATTAAAGTAGATGACAGCGTGATAGTGGCAAACTCAGTACACAGTTTCAGGTATGGTAGGGACTCTGAGACCAGGCACCAATAATGCCGGAATCGGAAGCTGAGACTCTACCCATGCAAACACAACTAATTAAGCGCAACACGGCAAGTATATCTTCTTTCAACAAACCGGCCGCATCCCACCGAGGCAGGGTGCCCCCCCCAAAAAAAAAAAAAAAAAAGTTTTCTCTTTTCAAATTTAGTGATTTATACAGAAGAAGGAGTTACTAGCCCCTTGCTCCCGGTATCTTAGTCGCCTCTTACGACACGCATGGCATACGGAGGAAGAATTCTGTTCCACTTCCCCATGGAGAACAGTAAGGACAGCCAGACAGCCTGTCTGACTGTCCGACTAAGGAGGGACAAGTCACTCGCAACATATGTTATTAGGGCAATAAATGCATTCCCTAGAGGTGACAACCTCGTCCGTCTTTCTTCTAGGGCGACAAGCACCCGCCGGGCAAATGCCATCAACAGGACACCTGACACCTCAAAAATCAGAGCCCATATTAGCAAAAAAATAGAAGAGGGTAATACTATTGGAGCACTGAGGCTTATAATATGTGAGGATACCATCGCTTCTATGGACGTCATTACAGCACAAGCCCTGAAGGACAAACATCTACCCAGGGCTCCCAGAACCAACAATGGCCTCCCTGACATTGCAGCAGGTGAAGAACATTTAACCCTACAGGACCCTGACGTGTATAAAGCTGCTATATCATTTCCAGAGGGCTCAGCAGGAGGTTCCACCAGTTTAAGACCACAACACTTAAAACAAATGCTCAATCCAGCACTTGGTGAAGTTTCAGAGAGGTTGCTGTCTGAACTCACCACATTTTCCAACCTGTGCCTGGCTGGCAGTGCCCCGGAGGCCATTAGACCCCTTTTCTTTGACGCCTCACTGTGTCCTCCGGAAAAAGGACGGAGGAGTCCGCCCCATTGCAGTGAGCAACACCCTTCGGCGCCTAGTCGCCAAGGCTGCAGTAAGAAGGGTGAGTCAAGAGGCTGCCGTAATGCTGAAGCCAACTCAGCTCAGTTTTGGTGTACAACAAGGCTGTGAAGCAGCTGCCCACGCAGCTCGAGTATACATCAACATGTCCAATTAAAAAGCCTTGCACTTTGCCAACGCTTTCAACTTAGAAGGGATGCTGCTTTCCAAGCAGTTTCTAGACATTTCCCTTCCCTCTATCCCTTCATAGAATCGTGTTATAGTGAGGCTTCTAAACTGTTGTTTGGGGACTATGAAACTGACTCGTGTGAGGGTGTGAAACAGGGAGACCCTCTCTCTCTCCCTTTCTATTCTGTCTGGTCATCAAGGAAATCAGAGAAGCGCTCTCCAGTGAGTTCAATATCTGGTTCTTAGATGATGGTACCCTGGCTGGCACTACAGAATCTCTCCTAAAGGACATAAGAAAAATCAAAGACATAAGATAGAGCCTGTGTCTATCTTTATATCCGCCTAATGTGAAAGAGTTTCCTACTAATCGACAGATAATCCGGAATATTAGTGCTGTTTTACCAGGAGCACGAGCCATTGATCCAGCCAACAGCACTCTCCTTGGTGCTCCTCTTGGGCCCAGTGCCATTGATCTGATCCTAGAAAAGAAAATCTCAGACCTCAGGACGATGGAAGGTAGAATGAAAGACATCGATACACATGATGCCTCCTACCTACTCATCAGGTGCCTGTCAATCGCAAAACTTCCTGAGATGCTCCCTAGCCTTCAGCAGTCCGAAACTCAAGGAATATGACTCCATGCTAGTGTATTGAATTTTTTTCTTCAAGATGGACAGTGGTTGCAAGCCTCACTTCCAGTCAGGCTTGGGGGGCTGGGAGTACGCAAATCCTCCCAGATTGCCCTACCAGCTTTCCTATCCTCTTCCTAGCATCACACGAGTTAATAAAACAAATTCTTCCGGACAATCTCGGTGGCTCAGCAGGAATACAGGACCCCAGCTACGCCAGTGCTATCACCGAATAGGAGACTCTTGCTACTCTAGCAACAAAACCTAGTGCAGCACTGGCCTACAAACAGTCAAGTTTGGATGGCCCCACCGCTGAAAAGGTGCTTGCCAACATGCTTAGGGCTGTAACATCAGACAGGGAGACTACCCGTCTCCACGTTGTGAGTGCACATCACTCTGGGGGCTTCATCCAAGCAGTTCCCATTACGGCAATGAGAACACGCCTAGACCCTAAGATCCTCAGTATTGAGTGGCTCTGCGCCTTGCTGCCCCAATTCACACAGAATTTACGTGTATTTGCGGCGATGCACAAGCTGACCAATATAGTCTACATGGTCTTAACTGATCCAAAACCAATGAATTCAACGACATCATAAAGAGAACCCTTGCTACAGCTGGATGCCCAGCCGAGAGAGAGCCCCGATCACTAGCAGACAACAATACCGACAACCCAGCAAAACGCCCTGTCAGGATCACCATCTATCCTTGGAAGAGCGGCAAGCTCTCAGCATGGGACTATACCTGTGTGTCGACGTTGGCTAACACCTAAGTACATCCACAGTGTCGCGCAACATGAAGGAGCTGCTGATCACAGGGAGGCGTACAAGATTGGCAAGTACAGGGACATAAGCCAACAGCATCGATTTGTCCCAGTGGGATCAGAGACCTTGGGATCATGGGAAAAAAATGCCACACGTTTCCTTAAAGAACTGAATTCCAGACTCATCGACACCACAAAGGACCCAAGGGCAGCCACTTTTATGTTCCAGCGCCTCAGCGTGGCCATCCAGAGGAGAAATGCATGCTGCATACTGGGCTAGTGTCCGGCTTCAGAGGAGCTAGAGGAGATTCATAATCTTTGATATAGAACATAAGAACATGAAAAAGAAGGAACACTGCAACAGGCCTACTGACCCATGTGGAGCAGGTCCATGTCCCCCCCCGGATTAACCCAATGACCCTGTTACGAGTATGGCCATACCCGTTTTATTTTATAATAGGATGTGCCCCTTTATTTTATAATATACATATTAAGGCTAATAATGCTAATATTGTATTATATTATGTTTTGTTAGGCTTTAATATTCTTATTTCCATGTAGTGGTAAACCACTTGGTTTAAGTGCCGGTTAGCAGTTCAGGTACTGAGGTCTCCCTCAGTCACGTGACCAACCTGACGTCGGCTTACCACTCAGTGGTACCGTCAGTAGGTTCACCACCTTCGCTCTGAGTAGCTTTACAGCACTCGTTGAGAACAGATCCTTTACACTCACTCTGACTAGCACTCCCACTTCTAGCCCGGCTTGCATAGCCAAGGGAGCATCTCACTCACTTAATCATTGACCTCTCATAAGAGACATGTCAGGTTCTCTCTGGTGGTCGTTTTTCTTTCATGATTGACTTACTTTCTTAAGCTTGTCACTTTCGAGTTATTTATACTCGGGTGAATTAATCTTTCAGGTGACTGAATAAGCCTTGTCGGCCTTGGTGTTAATTTGTGGTCTATGCTATTCTAAGTCATGCTGGATGAGAATGAGACTAAGTCCGTCACTCACGAGTTCTGGTATACTCTGAATTGATAGTTCACTTGTAACTTGCTTATCCATTATAGGTGCATATTACTGGTGAACTTAGTACAAAGTTCGACCTCAAGAGGTTCGTTTATTCATATCAATGTACTGGTACGTACCAAGAGAAATGTAAGAGTTAAACTCCTTATGTTATGTTAATCCTAACATTGTCATACATTAAGCTAAAACTCTACTAGTAAATATTCTAAGTTTTAGTTATTTGTTTCGTAATCCTGAATTCTTATTAAAAGTTATTGTTACAAAACCGTAAACAGGCCATATGTTCAACAATGCTACCTTAACACTCTACCATACCATTGGAGAAGGTTAAGAAGACGAGTTTTGTAACAACCCCCCTCCCCCGGATTAGCCCAATGACCCACTCAGTCTGGTCACCTCCACTCAAGGAAGGAGCACGACGCCAGACCCAGCAGCACAAGCTAGTCAGGTCCAACTCACACCCACCCACACCCACTCATGTATTTATCTAACCTATTTTTAAAACTACACAATGTTTTAGCCTGAATAACTGAACTCGGGAGTTTGTTCCACTCATCCACAACTCTGTTACCAAACCAGTGTTTTCCTATATCCTTCCTGAATCTGAATTTTTCCAACTTGAAACCATTGGCTGGAAATTTTCAGCACGCTATTTACATCCCCTTTATTTATTCCTGTTTTCCATTTATACACCTCGATCATATCCCCCACCTAATTCTACGCATTTTGAGAGAGTGCAGATTCAGGTCCCTCAGTCTATCCTCATAGGGAAGATTTCTGATACATGGGATCGTCTTTGCCATCCTCCTCTGTACGTTTTCCAGAGCATTTATATTTATTCTGTAATACGGTGACCAGAACTGAGCAGCATAGTCTAAATGAGGCCTAACCAAGGATATATAGAGTTGAAGAACAACCTGAGGACTTCTATTATTTATACTTCTAGATAAGAAACCAAGAATTCTGTTACCTTTATTGCGAACACTAATGCACTGTTGTCTTGGTTTTAGATTGCTGCTAACCAGAACTCCTAAATTCTTTTCGCAAGCAGTAGTATTAAGATCTACATTATTTAGTTTATATGTGGCATGGCTATTTACCTGTCCAGCATTTAGAACTTTGCATTCGTCAATATTAAACTGCATCTGCCACTTCTCCAACCATTGCATCAGTGTATTCAAATCATCCTGGAGTGCTCTAGTGTCCTCATTAGAATGAATTGGACTGCCTATTTTGGTGTCATCAACAAATTTGCATATGTCGCTATTTATTCCCTCATGTTGTTTATGTAAATTGTGAACAACAACGGGCCCAACACTGACCCCTAAGGAACACCGCTTGCGACGTGCCCCCATTCTGATTTCTCCCCAATTATGCAAACTCTCTGCTGCCTATTTGTCAGCCATGCCTCTACCCAGGAAAAAATTTCTCTTCCTGTTCCGTGTGCCTTAAGTTTCCTCAATAGCCTCTGGTGTGGAACTCCATCGAAAGCCATACTGAAGTCCATATACACAATATTATATTCATTACCATGATCTACCTGCTCAAACACCTTAGTGAAAAAAGTTAGTAAATTCGTAAGACAGGAACGCCCCTTTGTAAAACCGTGTTGAGATTCATTAGTCAATCTGTACCTATCAAGATGGCTACGAATTGCTTCGGCAATTATTGATTCCATAAATTTTCCCACTATGGAGGTAAGGCTTATTGGTCTATAGTTCGAAGCCAAGGACCTGTCACCTGCCTTGTAAATAGGTATTGCATTTGCCATTTTCCATTTATCAGGCACTATGCCAGTTTGTAGTGATATGTTAAAAAGATTAGCCAAAGGTATCTACCTGGAGTCTACCTGGAGGGCATTCCGGGGATCAACGTCCCCGCGGCCCGGTCCACGACCAGGCCTCCCGGTGGATCAGGGCCTGATCAACGAGGCTGTTATGGCTGGCCGCACGTAATCCAACGTACGAACCACAGCCCGGCTGATCGGGCACCGTCTTTAGGTATCTGTCCAGCTCCCTCTTGAAGACAACCAGGGGTCTTCCCGTAATGCCCCTTATTGCTGGTGGGAGGCTGTTGAACAGTCTTGGGCCCCGGATACTTAGTGTTTTCTCTTAGTGTACCATTGACGCCCCTACTTTTCACTGGGGGTATGTTGCATCGCCTACCAAGTCTTTTGCTTTCGTATGGAGTGATTGCTGTGTGCATGTTAGGGACCAGTCCCTCCAGAATCTTCCAGGTGTAGATTACGATATCTCTCTCTCGCCTGCGCTCTAGTGAGTACAAGTCAAGTGCTTCCAGGCGCTCCCAGTAGTTAATTTAAGGTGTTCGATGGAACTTATACGTGCAGTAAAGATTCTCTGTACATTCTCTAGCTCTGCAATTTCACCTGCCTTGAATGGGGATGTTAATGTACAGCAGTATTCCAGCCTAGAAAGAATAAGTGATTTAAAAAGGATCATTGGCTTAGCATCTCTTGTCTTGAATGTTCTCATTATACATCCTATCAGTGTGACTTTGTCAATGGTCCAAGTCGGACCGAAACGTCGTCGTAAGCTTCTCTCTTTTATGTGCGGGTTATTTGTCTATCAGTTTCCTAGCAGATGTGATAGTGGCATTGTTGTGGTCCTTGAAGGTGAGGTTTTCAGACATTACCACACCCAGGTCCTTCACATCACTTTTCCTCTCTATTGTGTGTTTGGAGTTTGTAGTATACTCAGTTCTAGTTATTATTTCCTCCAGTTTTCCATAACGGAGAAGTTGTAGATCAATGGTTCAGAGAACCGACACGTCGATAAATTAGACAAATGTACAACTCTTGGGTATCTTTATTGAGGAAACGTTTCGCCACACAGTGGCTTCATCAGTCCATACAAAGGAGAATCTTGAAGAACAGGAGGAGAATGAGGTAATCAGTCCCTCAGCCTTGAGACGATATGGTCAGTCCATCAATCTTCAATAGAATACGGCATAAGTGCGGAGAAGGAGCTTATAAACCGTAGGCAGGAGAGGTGCAGCAGTCATAGGTGGTGTCACATTTGTTTAATGTGGAAGCAGGTCGTGCCCAAGAATTAGGCAAGCGAAGAATTCCTAAGTATTAAGATCCCAAGAAGTTGCAGTGTCTGACAGGATTGTATGAATGTATATATATATATATATATATATATATATATATATATATATATATATATATATATATATATATATATATATATATGCATATATTTGTGTCTCCTATAAGATTCCTTCAGCTTTAGTTCGATATTTGCAATTTCATTGTCTAGTGCCACCCATTGTATTTCAGATATATTGGCCCATTCAGCAGTTCTGTGACTCTTCGCCTTCGTCTGTATAAGGAACGTCTCTAGTTTACATCTTCTCTTTCTTTTTCTTAATGGAATGTGTCTTGAGCAGATCTCAAGAACCACAGAATTCCTTTTTTCAAGGCAAATGTTTTGATCCGTGTTGTTTAGGATATCTTCCCAGCTTGTTTCATTTAGGACATGGTTTACTTGATCCCCATTATTTTTTTTAAACTTTGCTTTTGTGACTTACAGGATGAATTTTTGACAAAAAATGGTTAAATTTCAATATTTTTTGCTAGCTTTGGTTGTAAAACAAAAACTTATAAAAAATATAAATAAAATTTATATAAGTAAAATAAAATTTACACACATTTTATTTTAAACTTTCTGAGACATATTTACAAAGTTAAAAATGAGCAGCTTTTCTAGATTTGCGAGCAGCAACAAATCACTTTCCCGTTTAACCCTCTAAATGTAGTCTTCCATCATGTTTTTATTATAAGATCCCTGATATCTGTGTTCAAAGTTCATTATGTCTTGGTAGGAGCGCTCCCGTTCCTCCTCTGAGTATGCTCCCATATTTTCCTTGAAATTGTCAAGATGAGCATCAAGGATATGGACCTTAAGGGACATCCTACGGCCCATCTGATCATAGCTTTTTACCAAGGTCTCAACAAGTTCCACATAATTGTCAGCCTTGTTGTTGCCCAAAAAGCCCTGTGTTACAATAACAAAACTCTCCCAGGCTTCCTTTTCCTTCTCTGTGAGCTTCTTTGGAAATCTTGAGCACTCCATGATTTTCCTGACTTGTAGTCCAGTGAAGATGCCAGCCTTCACCTTTGCCTCTGATAGCTTTGGAAAGAAGTCTTGAAGATACTTGAAGGCTGCAGACTCTTAGTCAAGAGCTGTAACAAACTGTTGCATTAGCCCTAGTTTGATGTATAATGGAGGGAACAGAACCTTTTGAGGATCTTGTGTTTGATATTATGTCTTCCTACTGAGAACTCAGTCCACTGAAGCCAGTTATTTCTTTCGTAATGTGCTGCTCTGTCTCTACTATCCCAGTGACAGAGATAACAGAGAAATTTGGTAAAATCTTCTTGGAGCCAAATAAAAAATGACACCATTTTGAAGTCTCCAATAACCTCCCAGCCATACCTAACATAGTTCAAAACTTCCAGTAGAAGTTTGACCATGTTGTAGTCCTCCTTATGAAGCACTGAATGAGCCAAGGGATGAATGGATACTTGTTCCCATTCTGCAGAAGTACAGCTTTTAGGCTTCTGGAGGAGCTGTCAGTGAAGAGTCTCCACTCGTCTGGATTACATGCAATTCCAGTTGCATCAAACAAGCCCGATACATCATTACAGTAGCACAACCTGTCTTCATTAGTGAAGAAGCTTGAGAAATGTTGGTGACGCTTTCTTTGGCTTGTCACTTGCACACATTCCTCCACCAAGGCCCACTCCTTGAACCTTGAAATCAAAAGCTCAGCATTTGACTTTGTCAAACCAAGATCTCTGATAAGGTCATTGAGGTCTGTTTGGTTTGGGTAGTAAGGATTCCTCTCAACAGCTACATCTGTGAGATCATCGTCTTGTTTACTGTGCTCTTCATTTTCTGATTTGCTGCTTTCATCTTCTGACGGTTGATTTCTTTCTGGAGGTGTAGGTACAGGAAGGTCAGCACTGTGTGGTACTGGTGCAATAAAAGAGGGAAGGTCTGGACAAGAAATAGCAGGTGTATTTTTCCCAGTTCGGTGTTTGGAAGGATCCACCAGACAGAAGTAGCAGTTGGTTGAGTGATCAGTGGGTTCACGTCATATTCTAGGAACACCAAACTTCATGGCTCCTTTTTCTCCTCTATATCATCTTTTAAAAGAACCAAAGAATTAGTTTCTGTTACATACATTTCATTTAAAAAATGTTGCTATTCAAGATTTTACCCTTCATATAACTAATGACTTTCTTACCTTTTAGTGTTTTCTTACAATGTTCACAAGCAACATGAGGCGCCCAGGTCTTGTCTTGGTCCTCAACTGGCATGCCAAAATATGGTTTATAAGCTTCACACATTTTTTTAGATTCTGTTACAGAGAACTTCTTCGCTTCTGTCTAAATGAATTGACCACATATATAGCAAAATGCATCTGGAGAATGACTGCAGTCTCTTGATGCCACTTCACTTCTGATCTGTCTTCCCAGGCAGCCAGAGTTGAACTGAATGCTGGTTTGTGAGCCCCTGTTTATATATTTGCTAAGCAAAACTCTAAAACATAATAGTTTTACATCAGTCTTTCTTGAAAGTGTTCCAGAAGTGTCCTGACCACGAAAGTAAAGTTCTCGGATCAAACTTTCTTTTCTAAATTTTGTTTAGTTTTAAAGAATTTTTAAATGATGCTTATTTCCCAGGAACACGACAAAAGTGAAATTTTGTTATACAGTGTTATTAATAAGGATAACAGTTAAGCTTTCGTGTATTCCGTCCAGTAGCATGGGAAAATTCATGAGTTTGCTAAACAAACATTATCTAAAGTGTTGTGATTATTTTTTTGTTTTTGTTTTTTTTCAAATAGAAATTTACGAAGCATTGTCTGAAAGGAGCTAGCAAGCGAGCTTGACGTAGAACAGTACAGACAGGACCTACCGGATTTATTACTCATCATAATGAAATGTGTCAAGTTAAACATATGTGTGGGGAAAGTAACAAGGTCAGTAACTTTGATGATGTTACTGCTAGACAAAAGCTGGGTTATAAGTACCTTTGACAGCACGGTTTGTATGGAAATGTGAATGATATAAAATACACGACAGACAGTGTCATACAGTGGAGCATTATATTTAGGAAACTCTCACTAATCTTGCAGAGACACCTTCATGCAAACCTTACAGGATATGGAAAAATATTTAATAGTAAATAATAAGAAACTTGAAATCTTGGCGTTGTATCCTCATCTTGCATCGACTGGATTAATGAGTTTTTTTATTCTTTTTAGAGATTGTAGCCCAGTTGTGACCAAATTTTTATTAGTCGTAATAAAATACAAATGTTTTTGGAATTGTATTTCATAATGTACTGTGTACATTAACTTTGTGAAGTAACTGCAAAATATGAAATTGCTAATATTTCTATCTAGTGATATAACTGTGATCAATGGAATCTGACAAAAATCCAGTGTGAACTCTCTAATCCTGTATTTCGCGCTACCATTTACAGGATGAGCAATGGGTGCACGATAAACTAGCCGCCAAGACAGCCCAGTTAACAAGCTGCCGACTGACTCGCTCACCTTCGACTAGTTCGCTCATGTGGACCCATGTAGCATTCTTCGTTTGGCTTTATCAGCCCATCCTCTTTAATTCTGTGTATTTCTCACAAACGGTTTGTGCCAAATTACTGGATTATCGATATTTAAGTTAGGTTAGATTTAGTTATGTCGAATTGTCCTCTATTAATAACAATTAACCAATTACATACCACAACTGCAATGAATGAGATGTAAGATAAAGGAGATAAAAAATTGAAACAAGTCACTCTGTCTGACTTTTATGGGTTATCCTAGGTTCTCTACACATATGTTGATATTTATGATAATCTGTGTAACTGTATTTGTGTATACCTAAATAAACTTACTTAACAGAAAACGAGGAC
The DNA here is from genome assembly GCF_038502225.1 of Cherax quadricarinatus. Lineage (NCBI taxonomy): Eukaryota > Metazoa > Arthropoda > Malacostraca > Decapoda > Parastacidae > Cherax > Cherax quadricarinatus. The sequence continues at coordinate 91,542 of NW_027195676.1, read as the reverse complement.
CCATTAAGTGCAATAAAAAGATTTGTCATAATAGCATTGTTTCAACACCGTTTTTCAGTCATCCATCTGACTGTTTTAACAATGTTATTAGGAGGATGAGCTAATATCACTCGTGGAAAAAACTGGCTACTGTCTTGTGCAATAACTAGAATGTCAAATTATCGAACCTCCAAGCTATTAAGACCTCATTTATGGTTCACTGCTTCGGCGATACAGATGTCGACTTAATCATCGCCACTTCTTGGAGAAAGCAACTGTGAACAAAGAACCGTGAGACGACTTGATGCAACCATCTGTATGCAGACACAAGGCGACATCCATGCCGACGTATAAGAAAACAACTACTAGATAAGATTGAAGAAGTGTTGCTGTTCCCCAGTAATCCAAAAATTCTGAAGGAATTCTCACTGCCATTCCAAGCCCTACAACAAGAATCAAGTTCAGGCACTACAACGTCAATCCAAAAGATTTTTCTCAAGAACAGTACCACCACCTGACACCCTGCTCGACCTGTTACAAGTACAATCACTATTCTTTCATTTGTTTCAGGAAAGATACTCTTTTTTACTGTGTGGTGGAAAGGAATCCATATACTCCGACTACAAGATTGAAACAACATACTGTATTAGCTGCGAAGGAGAATACTGCACACTTGTAGCTAAGTGTACGGTCAGGAAGGATCTGGTTACCAGAAACAAAGTGGTAGCAAAGATTCATCTCTACCTAAAATACTACGTAAGCAGATGTAACCAAGCTCAAGGAAAACTAGATGATTCTCAGGCCACCAAGTAAGACTCCTGCTGCTCCTCCAACGCCGATCTTCCAAGACAACGCACCTAACATGCTCCAAATAAGCATCATCTTTGCTGTGATGAATGGTTTGAAAAACCGACAAGTTGAAGATTGAGACGCTTATGCAGCATATGGGAATCTTTATTCAGGAAACATTTTGCCACACAGTGGCTTCATCAGTCCAATACAAAGAGGAAGGCGTAAGGAGAGGAGTATGAGGTAATCAGTCCCTCAACCTGGAGTCGATGTGTTCAGTCCACCAAGATTGATGGACTGAACACATCGACTCCAGGTTGAGGGACTGATTACCTCATACTCCTCTCCTTACGCCTTCCTCTTTGTATTGGACTGATGAAGCCACTGTGTGGCGAAACGTTTCCTGAATAAAGATTCCCATATGCTGCATAAGCGTCTCAATCTTCAACATCATCTTTGCTCACCTGCACAATGTACCCTGTTAGGTAAGACACATATGCAACAGTTAGGTATCTTTATTTCTAAACGTTTCGCCTACACAGTAGGCTTCTTCAGTCGAGTAGAGAAAAGTTGATAGAAGCAGAAGAGACTTGAAGACGATGTAATCAGTCCATCACCCTTGAAGTTTTGAGGTGGTCAGTCCCTCAGTCTGGAGAAGAGTATCGTTCCATAGTCTGAAACAATATGCAGCTTCTATCAACTTTTCTGTACTCGGCTGAAGAAGCTTACTGTGTAGGCGAAACGTTTCGAAATAAAGATACCTAACTGTTGCATATGTGTCTTACCTAACAACCTGTCGGCATTTTATACCATTTTAATGTTCACAATGTACCCTACCTGGTATTCTTGGTAAGCAAGACACGTGGGCAACATTTAAGCATCTTTATTTGAAACGTTTCGCCTACACAGTAGGCTTCTTCAGTTGAGTACAGAAAGTAGGCAGGAGCAGTAGAGATGTTTTCACATGAAAGTAAAGACACATGTGCAACATCTGGATATCTTTATTGTAGACGTTTCGCCATCCAATGGCTTCATCAATACAAATTCTAGGGCATAATTGGAAGACTGTAGAACTATATACAAAAGATGAGGTAATCAGTCCCTCGGCCTTGTAGTTAGTGTTCACAGCATCGTGGTGGAGGAGAATCTGGAGCAAAGGCAAGAAGACTGGCGGTTATATAGGCGTCAGTGGATAGGGACGGGCAGCAGACGAGGGCAGTCACTGGTAGGCGGGATTCCCCAGTGGAAGTAGGTCCTTCCCAAAGAGATGGGTTAGTTGCAGCAGCATATAGTTCTACAGCATATAGTTCTACAGTTCTACAGTATATAGTTCTACAGTTCTACAGTCTTCCAATTACGTCCTAGAATTTGTATTGATGAAGCCACTGGATGGCGAAATGTCTACAATAAAGATATCCAGATGTTCCACATGTGTCTTCACTTTCATATTGTCGGTATTTTATACGTTTCTTGCACATGTTTTCACATCTCTACTGCTCCTGCCTACTTTCTGTACTTGAATGAAGAAGCCTACTGTGTAGGCGAAACGTTTTGGAATAAAGATGCCTAAATGTTGCCTATGTGTCTTACTTACCAACTTGTCGGTATTGTATACCATTTTGATATTCAACATGGGATTCTTCAACACATCAATGAAATCGGCAGCCGTAACGATTTCCCTGCAGTGAAATCTTCAAACGACACGCCATCATATGACATATTCAGAGTCATCATCTCACCATCTACCATCCAGGCTCCGCCAGTGAGTATCCAAGCCTCAAGTCCTGTTTTGCCAACAGAGGACTCAGCCTTACCAACGAACGGCCCACAGAAACAGCTACTACTGAATTCCCTCAGTCGTCAGCAACACCTGAAACTATAAAATATGACGCATACTCCAAGATTCATTTCTGTATTACCGACCGCAATACCATCCAGTTAACCAGTGATGACCTGTGTCAGGGGCTGGTCAATTGAACAATAAAGTGTACACCTCCCTGCACTTCAAGTCAACTACCAGGAACTAACCATGCCCCTGGTGGGGACTGAACTCGTGGCGGGTGAGCCGTAAAACTCAGCGTGTAAGCCCCTGGGCCAGCTGGCTACAACTAGATTCATCCAACTAGGTATACTTATACACTACAGAGAGGTTAGCACAGGCCCCACTGTGACCACAAATGCGAGTGCTAACCTATATGGTGCATAACCTCTCTGTGGTGCATAAATACACTAGTTGGATGAATTTTATTGTAGCCAGCTGGCTAAGTGGCTTACGCACTGGCCAGGAGATTTACGTCTCACTCGCCACGCGTTCAGTCCCTGCTCTTGGTACGATTTACAATCATGACATTACGATGTCATTACTCAGTGGTGACCTGTACTTAACTCAGTGGTGACCTGTACTTAACTCTGTGAAGAAGTGTCTTGTTTGCTCCCGTGGACTGAACCAAGATGCCCTCCATCGAGCAACTTTACCAGCAACTTAAGGAAGAATTGAGGGCAGCGAAGATGGAGATACGGCGATTGACCGAGGAAAACAAGAGGATTCGTAGTAGTCCTCCTGTTTCGAGTCCTCAGGTCAAGAAGGGATCGTGGTCAGTGGCTGGACAGCAGGGGACGACGAAGTTGACGATCAAGAAGACGAATGGAAAGCCAGAAACGATGAAGAAGAAAGAGACTGCTGTGGAAACTCCCGTGGAAACCTCCAACGCATTCTCGGTGCTACCCGACGAATGTGAGTCGACTACTGGGATCGTCACGACGAACGACAACGAGGAAGGTAAGAATATTGTTGTTGTTGGGGATAGCCAGGTTAGATACATGGATAGGGCATTCTGCTTGAAAGACATGAGTAGGAGACAAAGGGTATGCTTTCCTGGGGCTGGGATGGAGGACATTGTTAGCCGGCTTGACAACATCATGAACAGTAATGGGATCAATCCTATTATTTGCCTCAGTGCTGGAGGCAATGATGTAGGCAAGCGTAGAAGTGAGGATTTAGTTAGAAAGTTCAGGACAGCTATAGACATGATTAGGAAGAAGGGGGGGCGCCCTGTTATATGTGGCATTTTGCAAAGAAGAGGTGTTGGTAATGAATGGTTGTCCAGAGCAACTGGTATTAATTGTTGGCTGGATAAACACTGTAAGGATAATGCAGTACCATTCATTGACAACTGGGACAACTTCTATGGCCGAAATGACATGTATGCCAGGGATGGGGTTCACTTATCCAGGGCAGGTGTGGGTTTTCTTGCTAACTCAGTTGAGGGGGTTGTTAGGACTTTAAACTAGGATTAGTTAGAGGTATGGGTTTAGAAATGATTAATAATGAGTATGGATATATTGACTTATGCTCTGATATTAAGAATCTTAATAGTAACTGTCATGGAGTAACTCTGGGTAATGATAATTTCAGAAATTGTGTAAAAACAAAGATGAATAGGAAAAATGTGCAGAAGAAAAAACATATGATGGTATTTTATGCTAACAGTCGAAGTGCAAGAAATAAAATTAATGAACTACGTTTGGTAGCATGTGCTGGGAACTTTGATATCATTGCATTAACTGAAACGTGGTATGATTTAAAGAGTCGGGATATGACTGCTGAGTGTAATATTCAGGGATTTAAGTTGTTCAATGTGGATAGATCTAATGGGAAGGGGGGAGGAGTTGCATTGTATGTTCGAGAAAATATCAATTGTTGCATAAAAACAGGTATAAAAATAGATGGAGCAGTAACAGAGTCTGTTTGGGTAGAGTTCGTGGAGGGTCAAGAAAAACTAATTCTAGGTGTAATATACCGACCTCCAGGCTTGGATCACGATAGAGGGAGACTTCTTTGGGACGAAATTGTTAGGGCTTCTGGACACAGTAACATAGTCATAGTAAGGGACTTTAACTTTAGTCAAATTGACTGGAATTCTTTGACAGGTAATCCAGAGTCCAGTGACTTTATGGAAACAGTTCAGGACTGTTTTCTGAAACAGAGCGTAACTGAGCCTACCAGGGGTAATAATTTGCTAGACCTAGTCTTGTCAAATAAGGAAACACTCGTGAATAATCTGGAGATCACTGAAGAGCTTGGCGCAAGTGATCGCAAATCCATCACTTTTAGCATTAACTGGGAATGCAAGAATAATGATAATACAGTAAAAATCCCTGATTTTCGTTCTGCCGATTATAATGGACTTAGGGAACACTTGTCTAATCTTGATTGGAGTTATCTAGCTAATGATTTTATTAACGATGATCATACTTATGATTATGAAGGGATCTGCTTTTATGATTGTTTTCTTAATAATGTACACCGTGCCCAGAGTATATACATTCCCCAGAGAGAAATTAGGTCTAATAATAACGATCCCAAATGGGTTAACAGGAGGCTAAAGTATCTATTAGGGGAGAAAAGGGGAATTTATAGGCGCATCAGAAGAGGAGAGGTTAACCTTACTGACCAATATGTTCAGCTTAAAAGAGAAGTAAAAAAGGCGATTAGAAAGGCTAAACGTGACTATGAAATTAGAGTTGCTAATGAATCAAAGACTAATCCAAAGGGATTCTTTCAAGTGTATAGGACGAAGGTGAAGGAAAAAGTAGGACCTCTGAAAATTGGGAATGGACAGCTGACGGATAACGAACTGGAAATGTGCTCCTTATTTAATGACTATTTTTTGTCAGTTTTTACACAGGAAGATGTAAATGAGATTCCAGTAATCAACGATTACTTAGTTCCTGATGAATTTAAGTTAACTAATATTACTGTCACGAGGGACATGGTTATTAAACAGATAGACAAACTGAAACAAAATAAGTCCCCGGGACCCGATGAGCTGTTTTCCAGGGTACTTAAGGAATGCAAGATGGAGCTTAGTCAGCCATTAACGAGTGTATTCAATGCATCCATCCTTACCAGTGTTGTGCCAGAGTTGTGGAAGATGGCTAATGTGGTTCCTATATTCAAATCAGGGGATAAGTCCACTCCTTCAAATTACCGTCCAATAAGCCTGACATCTATAGTGGGCAAGTTATTAGAATCAATTATAGCTGACATTATCAGAAGTCACCTTGAAGAACATAACTTGATAAATGAATCTCAGCATGGATTCACGAGAGGTCGTTCCTGCCTGACAAACTTACTGACGTTCTTCAATAGAACATTTGAGGCAGTTGACAGCGATAAGGAATATGATATTGTTTATTTGGATTTTAGTAAAGCTTTCGATAGAGTACCTCAGAAGAGACTCTTAAGAAAAGTGGCAGCTCATGGTATAGGAGGTAAAGTTCTAGCATGGATTGAGGCATGGCTAACCAATAGAAAGCAGAGAGTTACCATTAATGGAGTGAAATCTGATTGGGGATTAGTCACTAGTGGCGTTCCACAAGGATCAGTTTTAGGCCCTCTCTTGTTCATAATTTACATTAATGACCTTGATGAAGGGATTACGAGTGACATGAGTAAATTTGCTGATGATACAAAGATAGGCCGTATAATTCACTCTGAGGAGGATATCAATGAACTCCAGGACGATTTGGACAAATTAATGTCTTGGTCTGAAAAATGGCAGATGAAGTTCAATGTGGATAAATGTAAGGTACTTGCCCTTTGGTAATGAAAATAACCCTCGAAGCTATAATCTAGGTGAAGTAGAGCTTGATCATAGAGAATGTGAAAAAGACTTGGGAGTCATGGTAAGCAGAAATCTAAAGCCAAGGCAGCAGTGCCTTAGTGTGCGCAACAAGGCCAACAGATTACTTGGATTTATCTCAAGAAGTATAAGTAACAGAAGTCCAAAGGTTATTTTGCAGCTCTATACATCACTAGTGAGGCCTCATTTAGATTATGCTGCTCAGTTTTGGTCTCCTTACTACAGGATGGATATAGACTCATAAGAGAGCATACAGAGAAGAATGACTAAAATGATTTACTGTGTAAGGAACCTCCCGTATGAAGATAGACTTAAAGCCTTAAATCTCCACTCTCTGGAGAGGCGTAGAACGAGAGGAGATATCATTGAAGTGTATAAGTGGATGACAGGCATAAACAAGGGAGATATTAATAAAGTACTGAGGGTGTCGAACCAGGTAAGAACCAGAAATAATGGATATAAGTTGGATAAATTTAGATTTAGAAAGGACATAGGTAAGTACTGGTTTTCTAACAGAGTTGTAGATGCGTGGAACAGTCTTCCTGGTGGGGTGATAGAGGCTAGGACCTTGTGTAGCTTTAAGAAGAGACTGGACAAATATATGAGTGGGAGGGGCTGGGTTTGATTGGTGTCATTGGGTATGGGAGTTATTTCTTGGGTGGCTTTAGGTAGAGATCGTTTTGATAAGGACCTGCCTCGTATGGGCCAGTAGGCCTTCTGCAGTGTTCCTACATTCTTATGTTCTTATGTTCTTATGTTCTATGTCGTTTGTGTAGATTGTGAACAACAAGGGGTTCAACACTGACGCCTGTGGAACACCGCTTGTGACGTGCCCTCATTCTGATTTCTCCCTATTTATGCAAACTCTCTGCTGCCTATTTGTCAACCATGCATTTACCCAGAAAAAAAATTTCTCCTTCTATTCCGTGTGCCTTAAGTTTTCTCACCAGCCTCTGACGTGGAACTCTATCGAAAGCCTTACTGAAGTCCATACACACCATATTATATTCATTACCATGAGCTACCTTCTCAAACACCTTAGTGAAAAAAGTTAGTAAATTCGTAAGACAGGAACGCCCCTTTGTAAAACCGTGTTGAGATTCATTAATCAATCTGTGCCTTTCAAGATGGCTACGGATTGCTTCTGCAATTATTGGATTCCATAAATTTTCCCACTATGGAGGTAAGGCTTATTGGTCTATAGTTTGAAGCTAAGGACCTGTCACCTGCCTTGTAAATAGGTATTAACTTTGCCATTTTCCACTTGTCTGGCACTTTGCAAGTTTGTAGTGATATCTTGAAAAGATTAACCAAACGTATACTAAGATCCTCTTTATATTTCTTGAAAACCCCTGCAAACAGTTCATCACGGCCTGGGGATTTGTTAGGTTTTAATTTCTCTATTTGTCTGAGGACCATGTCACTAGTCACCCCAATCGTGCGTAGTTTATTATCGTCCTGTTCTACATAATTTATTATTTCTGGAATTTCTCTAGAAACTTCCTGAGTAAAAACTAAGAGGAAGTAGGCAGTGAAAATTTCACACATTTCCTAATCACTGTCAGTGATCGGACCTGAGTTACTCTTAAGTGGGCCTACCTTGTCCCTAATCTTATTTCTGTATACCTGAAAGAACCCTTTTGGATTAGTCTTCGAATCCCTTGCGACTTTAGTCTCATAATCCCAACCTGTCAGTATTGTATACTATTTTTATATTAATCCCTTTTTGCTTTTCTTATTCCATTCCTTTTTTTTATTTTTCTCCTTAATTGAATATATTGATTGCTTAACTCTCTTTCCCCTCTTTCGATATGCCTATATATGCCTCTCTTTTGACCAATGAGATATTTTAATCTGTTGTTTACCCATTTGGATCATTTTTGTTAAATCTAATTTCCCTACTCAGGACAAAAGTCGTCTGGGCAGCCAGCACTATGCTCTGAAATACGTCATATTGGCAACCAACTCTACCTACCTGACAAATAGTAACGTCGTCCTAATTTAGCCCACCCAGGTAATTTCTCATACCCATGAAGTCGGCCAAGCGAAAATCTGGGACAGCGACTTGATTGCAGTTATCTGGGTAATTCCATAATATATTGAAACTAAGTGATTTATGATCGGTTTCCCCTAGCTCATCACTAACCTCAGGATGATTAACTAGTTATTCTTTGTTGGCGATAAGACGATGACACAATAAAGTTTACTTATCTCTAACTAGAGCGGCTAGGCTACTCATCTTCCTGCTTCTCCTCTTACTCTTTACGGACAAACTCTTTTCAATATTTCAAACTACCATAATCCCTCCCCTTGATTCCTCTTCGTGATCTTCCTGTGATTAGTCTAATGCTGACAAAAAAAAAAAAAAAAAAAAAAAAAACCTGCTGTACTGTCTCTTTATAGTGACCTGTACTTAACTCTGTGAAGAAGTGTCTTGTTTGCTCCCGTGGACTGAACCAAGATGCCCTCCATCGAGCACCTTTACCAGCAACTTAAGGAAGAATTGAGGGCAGCGAAGATGGAGATACGGCGATTGACCGAGGAAAACAAGAGGATTCGTAGTAGTCCTCCTGTTTCGAGTCCTCAGGTCAAGAAGGGATCGTGGTAAGTGGCTGGACAGCAGGGGACGACGAAGTTGACGATCAAGAAGACGAATGGAAAGCCAGAAACGATGAAGAAGAAAGAGACTGCTGTGGAAACTCCCGTGGAAACCTCCAACGCATTCTCGGTGCTACCCGACGAATGTGAGTCGACTACTGGGAGCGTCACGACGAATGACAACAAGGAAGGTAAGAATATTGTTGTTGTTGGGGATAGCCAGGTTAGATACATGGATAGGGCATTCTGCTTGAAGGACAGGAGTAGGAGACAAAGGGTATGCTTTCCTGGGGCTGGGATGGAGGACATTGTTAGCCGGCTTGACAACATCATGAACAGTAATGGGATCAATCCTATTATTTGCCTCAGTGCTGGAGGCAATGATGTAGGCAAGCGTAGAAGTGAGGATTTAGTTAGAAAGTTCAGGACAGCTATAGACATGATTAGGAAGAAGGGGGGGGCGCCCTGTTATATGTGGCATTTTGCCAAGAAGAGTTGTTGTAATATTTTACATTTAAGAATAAAACTAAGTATGCCCGAAATGCCTAGCCATGCTAAGCGTTCTAGTGGTACACTCTGTAACCACAATTTTACTACATGTAAACCAAACAATAACCAAATTTCTGTAAACTCAGCATTGTAATCCTTATAGAGAATAAACTTTGAATTTGAATTTGAATTTGGTAATGAATGGTTGTCCAGAGCAATTGGTATTAATTGTTGGCTGGATAAACACTGTAAGGATAATGCAGTACCATTCATTGACAACTGGGACAACTTCTATGGCCGAAATGACATGTATGCCAGGGATGGGATTCACTTATCCAGGGCAGGTGTGGGTTTTCTTGCTAACTCAGTTGAGGGGGTTGTTAGGACTTTAAACTAGGATTAGTTAGAGGTATGGGTTTAGAAATGATTAATAATGAGTATGGATATATTGACTTATGGTCTGATATTAAAAATCTTAATAGCAACTGTCATGGAGTAACTCTGGGTAATGATAATTTCAGAAATTGTGTAAAAACAAAGATGAATAGGAAAAATGTGCAGAAGAAAAAACATATGATGGTATTTTATGCTAACAGTCGAAGTGCAAGAAATAAAATTAATGAACTACGTTTGGTAGCATGTGCTGGGAACTTTGATATCATTGCATTAACTGAAACGTGGTATGATTTAAAGAGTCGGGATATGACTGCTGAGTGTAATATTCAGGGATTTAAGTTGTTCAATGTGGATAGATGTAATGGGAAGGGGGGAGGAGTTGCATTGTATGTTCGAGAAAATATTAATTGTTGCATAAAAACAGGTATAAAAATAGATGGAGCAGTAACAGAGTCTGTTTGGGTAGAGTTCGTGGAGGGTCAAGAAAAACTAATTCTAGGTGTAATATACCGACCTCCAGGCTTGGATCACGATAGAGGGAGACTTCTTTGGGACGAAATTGTTAGGGCTTCTGGACACAGTAACATAGTCATAGTAGGGGACTTTAACTTTAGCCAAATTGACTGGAATTCTTTGACAGGTAATCTAGAGTCCAGTGACTTCATGGAAACAGTTCAGGACTGTTTTCTGAAACAGAGTGTAACTGAGCCTACCAGGGGTAATAATTTGCTAGACCTAGTCTTGTCAAATAAGGAAACACTCGTGAATAATCTGGAGATCACTGAAGAGCTTGGCGCAAGTGATCACAAATCCATCACTTTTAGCATTAATTGGGAATGCAAGAATAATGATAATACAGTAAAAATCCCTGATTTTCGTTCTGCCGATTTTAATGGACTTAGGGAACATCTGTCTAATCTTGATTGGGGTTATCTAGCTAATGATTTTATTGACGATAATCATACTTATGAATATGAAGGGATCTGCTTTTATGATTGTTTTCTTAATAATGTACACAGTGCCCAGAGTATATACATTCCCCAGAGAGAAATTAGGTCTAATAATAACGATCCCAAATGGTTTAACAGGAGGCTAAAGCATCTATTAGGGGAGAAAAGGGGAATTTATAGGCGCATCAGAATATGTTCAGCTTAAAAGAGAAGTAAAAAAGGCGATTAGAAAGGCTAAACGTGACTATGAAATTAGAGTTGCTAATGAATCAAAGACTAATCCAAAGGGGTTCTTTCAAGTGTATAGGACGAAGGTTAAGGAAAAAGTAGGACCTCTGAAATCTGGAAATGGACAGCTGACGGATAATGAACTGGAAATGTGTTCCTTATTTAATGACTACTTTTTGTCAGTTTTTACACAGGTAGATGTAAATGAGATTCCAGGAATTAACAATTATTTAGTTCCTGATGAATTTAAGTTAACTAATATTACTGTCACGAGGGACATGGTTATTAAACAGATAGACAAACTGAAACAAAATAAGTCCCCGGGACCCGATGAGTTGTTTTCAAGGGTACTTAAGGAATGCAAGATGGAGCTCAGTCAGCCATTAACGAGTGTATTCAATGCGTCCATCCTTACCAGTGTTGTGCCAGAGTTGTGGAAGATGGCTAATGTGGTTCCTATATTCAAATCAGGGTATAAGTCCACTCCTTCAAATTACCGTCCAATAAGCCTGACATCTATAGTGGTCAAGTTATTAGAATCAATTATAGCTGACATTATCAGAAGTCACCTTGAAGAGCATAACTTGATAAATGAATCTCAGCATGGATTCACGAGAGGTCGTTCCTGCCTGACAAACTTACTGACGTTCTTCAATAGAACATTTGAGGCAGTTGACAGTGATAAGGAATATGATATTGTTTGTAGATGAATGGTTCAGAGAACCGACATGTTGATAAATTAGACACATGTGCAACTCTTGGGTATCTTTATTGAGGAAACGTTTCGCCACACAGTGGCATCATCAGTCCATACAAAGGAGAATCTTGAAGAACAGGAGGAGAATGAGGTAATCAGTCCCTCAACCTTGAGTCGATGTGGTCAGTCCATCAATCTTGAATAGAATACGGCATACGTGCTGAGAAGGAGCTTATAAACCGTTGGCAGGAGAGGTACAGCAGTCATAGGTCGTGTAACATTTGTTCAATGTTGAAGTAGGTCGTGCCCAAGAATTAGGCAAGCGAAGAATTCCCAAGTATTAAGATCCCAAGAAGTTGCAGTGTCTGACAGGTTTGTAGATGAATGGTTCAGAGAACCGACATGTTGATAAATTAGACACATGTGCAACTCTTGGGTATCTTTATTAAGGAAACGTTTCGCCACACAGTGGCTTCATCAGTCCATACAAAGGAGAATCTTGAAGAACAGGAGGAGAATGAGGTAATCAGTCCCTCAACCTTGAGTCGATGTGGTCAGTCAATCAATCTTGAATAGAATACGGCATACGTGCTGAGAAGGAGCTTATAAACCGTTGGCAGGAGAGGTGCAGCAGTCATAGGTCGTGTAACATTTGTTCAATGTTGAAGTAGGTCGTGCCAAAGAATTAGGCAAGCGAAGAATTCCCAAGTATTAAGATCCCAAGAAGTTGCAGTGTCTGACAGGTTTGTAGATGAATGGTTCAGAGAACCGACATGTTGATAAATTAGACACATGTGCAACTCTTGGGTATCTTTATTGAGGAAACGTTTCGCCACACAGTGGCTTCATCAGTCCATACAAAGGAGAATCTTGAAGAACAGGAGGAGAATGAGGTAATCAGTCCCTCAACCTTGAGTCGATGTGGTCAGTCCATCAATCTTGAATAGAATACGGCATACGTGCTGAGAAGGAGCTTATAAACCGTTGGCAGGAGAGGTGCAGCAGTCATAGGTCGTGTAACATTTGTTCAATGTTGAAGTAGGTCGTGCCCAAGATTCTCCTTTGTATGGACTGATGAAGCCACTATGTGGCGAAACGTTTCCTCAATAAAGATACCCAAGAGTTGCACATGTGTCTAATTTATCAACATGTCGGTTCTCTGAACCATTCATCTACAAACCTGTCAGACACTGCAACTTCTTGGGATCTTAATTCTTGGGAATTCTTGGCTTGCCTAATTCTTGGGCACGACCTACTTCAACATTGAACAAATGTTACACTACCTATGACTGCTTCACCTCTCCTGCCAACGGTTTATAAGCTCCTTCTCAGCACGTATGCCGTATTCTATTCAAGATTGATGGACTGACCACATCGACTCAAGGTTGAGGGACTGATTACCTCATTCTCCTCCTGTTCTTCAAGATTCTCCTTTGTATGGACTGATGAAGCCACTGTGTGGCGAAACGTTTCCTCAATAAAGATACCCAAGAGTTGCACATGTGTCTAATTTATCAACATGTCGGTTCTCTGAACCATTCATCTACAAACCTGTCAGACACTGCAACTTCTTGGGATCTTAATACTTGGGAATTCTTCGCTTGCCTAATTCTTGGGCACGACCTACTTCAACATTGAACAAATGTTACACGACCTATGACTGCTGCACCTCTCCTGCCAACGGTTTATAAGCTCCTTCTCAGCACGTATGCCGTATTCTATTCAAGATTGATGGACTGACCACATCGACTCAAGGTTGAGGGACTGATTACCTCATTCTCCTCCTGTTCTTCAAGATTCTCCTTTGTATGGACTGATGAAGCCACTGTGTGGCGAAACGTTTCCTCAATAAAGATACCCAAGAGTTGCACATGTGTCTAATTTATCAACATGTCGGTTCTCTGAACCATTCATCTACAAACCTGTCAGACACTGCAACTTCTTGGGATCTTAATACTTGGGAATTCTTCGCTTGCCTAATTCTTGGGCACGACCTACTTCAACATTGAACAAATGTTACACGACCTATGACTGCTGCACCTCTCCTGCCAACGGTTTATAAGCTCCTTCTCAGCACGTATGCCGTATTCTATTCAAGATTGATGGACTGACCACATCGACTCAAGGTTGAGGGACTGTTTACCTCATTCTCCTCCTGTTCTTCAAGATTCTCCTTTGTATGGACTGATGAAGCCACTGTGTGGCGAAACGTTTCCTCAATAAAGATACCCAAGAGTTGCACATGTGTCTAATTTATCATGATATTGTTTATTTGGATTTTAGTAAAGCCTTCGACAGATTACCTCACAAGAGACTCTTAAGAAAAGTGGCAGCTCATGGTATAGGTGGTAAAGTTCTAGCATGGATTGAGGCATGGTGCTCTTTGCACCTACTCCTAGGTTGAGGGACTGATTACCTCATCTTCTGTATATAGTTCCACTGTCATCAAGTTATGTCCTGAACATTAAAATGGTATAAAATACCGACAGATTGTTAGGTAAGACACATATGCAACAGTTAGGTATCTTTATTTCGAAACGTTTCGCCTACACAGTAGGCTTCTTCAGTCGAGTACAGAAAAGTTGATAGAAGCAGAAGATACTTGAAGACGATGTAATCAGTCCATCACCCTTAAAGTTTTGAGGTGGTCAGTCCCTCAGTCTGGAGAAGAGCATTGTTCCGTTGTCTGAAACAATATGAAGTTGAAGTGACAGGATGGAGCCTTTATATAGTGCCAGGAGGTGAGCCGGAGGTTGCAACCTCCGTCTCACCTCCTGGCACTATATAAAGGCTCCATCCTGTCACTTCAACTTCATATTGTTTCAGACAACGGAACAATGCTCTTCTCCAGACTGAGGGACTGACCACCTCAAAACTTTAAGGGTGATGGACTGATTACATCGTCTTCAAGTATCTTCTGCTTCTATCAACTTTTCTGTACTCGACTGAAGAAGCCTACTGTGTAGGCGAAACGTTTCGAAATAAAGATACCTAACTGTTGCATATGTGTCTTACCTAACAAGTTATGTCCTGGAATTTGTATTGATAAAGCCACTGTATGGCGAAACGTCTACAATAAAGATACCCAGATGTTGCACTTGTGTCTTAATTTCAGCAACACGAGTAGTTAGGATAAAAAAAGAACTAATCAAGTAGAAACGGTTGTATCTTAAGCCTTCATCCCACTTTCATCTCTTCAGTAGATGATAAGTTTGACACTTTTTGCATCATTAGAATTTTTTTTTAGACAAAACGTTTCGCATGCGCTGCAGATTTCATCAGTCGAATTCGGAAATGAATAGCACTCTTTTAGAGATCAGCTTTGGTGGATAACGAAGTAGGTGAAGAGAAGAGTTTGTTTGATGTAATCAGTCTATCACCTTTCGTGCATGAAAATGAATCTCTTAGCTTAAAACAGAAACCTGTGGTCAGTGACTTGTAAGTTGGAAGCTGAGGTGTAGCAGCATGAGAAAAGGTCACAGGTGAGTTGCACTCACTTGTGGAAGTAGGTCATACTATATTATAATCGTTAGCAAAAAGAGTTGCTGAAGACATCTCCTATGAAGATACCATCATATTGCAGGGACTGACAATGATCTGATAAATGACAAACAATTAATCTCCACTCTGCCCACTTCGTCTTCCACTGAATCTGATTTCCCTAAGAGCATAATTCATCTCTGCAATCGACTGATGAAGCCTGCAGTGCAGGTAAAACGGTTCGCCAATAAAGATTCCTTATGCTGTACATGTGTCACGCTTCTCAATATGTCAGTATTGAATACCATTTATATGATACTTGTCTGGCACTGCAACATGATGGAATCTTGGTACAAAGGATATTTTTAGCAACTTCTTTTACTAATAACTGTTTAGCATGACCTACTTCCATAAGTGGGCCCAACTCATCTGTGACCTCATCTCCAGCTGCTACACCTATCCTTCCAGTATATAAGTCTCTTGCCACAAGCTTCTGTTTGAGGCTAAGATACTGATTATCTTCCACCCAGGGTGATGGACTGATTACATCATACTACCTATTCATTTCGCCTGCTTTGTTTATCACAAAATCTGATTTTTCCAAGAGTGAAATTCAACTGTACTCGACTGCAAAAGCCTGCAGCGCAGGCGAAACGTCACGTAAATAAAAATTCCTAATGTTGAACCCATGTCTTACCCATCGACTTGTCGGTACTGTATGTATTTTGTATGATATCTTTAGAAAATAGTAATTTTCTTTCAATATTTTTCACCGTTTTCATACTTGCAGCAGCATGAGATTTTGAAGGAGGGATAAAGAGTCTCATATTTTACAATCCTTTGTCAAGGACACCTTTTATTTAATTAAATTAACTTTCCGACGGACCCGAGGCTTTAGAAAAGTCTGTTGGTTTAGAAAGACACGTAAGAAAACACTATGACATATTTATTAGAAAACGTTTCGGTCCTGGGACCGAAACGTTTGCTTACGTGTCTTTCTAAACCAACTTGTCGGTATTTATTACCAAGGTTTATACCAGAAAAGTCTGTCTACTCGGGAAATAGATTTTATTAACTAAAAACAAACTCGTTTTCCCAGTTTCGTCTCTCAGTTGAAGGTCAGACGTAAATGAGTATGCAGTTAAATAAATGGCAGTATTAAAAAACTAATTTGTTTAATAAGATAACTGATAATGCTTTGCTCCAAATTTCAGGTTCAATGGCAGACAGTTTTAAGCTTGGATTAGGTTTCACATGCATCTTGTTTCTCTATTTTTATTTTATATAAACAGCTGGGAGAAAGTCGGTTCACATAAAAATGTAGTGAGGAATTGCATTAAGTATTTCATAAGAACATAAGTGGTGACGTGTACTTAGCTCTGTGAAGACCTGTTTGTGTGCTCTTGAGTGGTGACCTGTACTTTGAGTGCTGACCTATACTTAACTCTGTGAAGAAGTGTCTTGTTTGCTCCCGTGGACTGAACCAAGATGCCCTCCATCGAGCAACTTTACCAGCAACTTAAGGAAGAATTGAGGGCAGCGAAGATGGAGATACGGCGATTGACCGAGGAAAACAAGAGGATTCGTAGTAGTCCTCCTGTTTCGAGTCCTCAGGTCAAGAAGGGATCGTGGTCAGTGGCTGGACAGCAGGGGACGACGAAGTTGACGATCAAGAAGAAGAATGGAAAGCCAGAAACGATGAAGAAGAAAGAGACTGCTGTGGAAACTCCCGTGGAAACCTCCAACGCATTCTCGGTGCTACCCGACGAATGTGAGTCTACTACTGGGATCGTCACGACGAACGACAACAAGGAAGGTAAGAATATTGTTGTTGTTGGGGATAGCCAGGTTAGATACATGGATAGGGCATTCTGCTTGAAAGAAAGGAGTAGGAGACAAAGGGTATGCTTTCCTGGGGCTGGGATGGAGGACATTGTTAGCCGGCTTGACAACATCATGAACGGTAATGGGATCAATCCTATTATTTGCCTCAGTGCTGGAGGCAATGATGTAGGCAAGCGTAGAAGTGAGGATTTAGTTAGAAAGTTCAGGACAGCTATAGACATGATTAGGAGGAAGGGGGGGGGCGCCCTGTTATGTGTGGCATTTTGCCAAGAAGAGGTGTTGGTAATGAATGGTTGTCCAAAGCAATTGGTATTAATTGTTGGCTGGATAAACACTGTAAGGATAATGCAGTACCATTCATTGACAACTGGGACAACTTCTATGGCCGAAATGACATGTATGCCAGGGATGGGGTTCACTTATCCAGGGCAGGTGTGGGTTTTCTTGCTAACTCAGTTGAGGGGGTTGTTAGGACTTTAAACTAGGATTAGTTAGAGGTATGGGTTTAGAAATGATTAATAATGAGTATGGATATATTGACTTATGCTCTGATATTAAGAATCTTAATAGTAACTGTCATGGAGTAACTCTGGGTAATGATAATTTCAGAAATTGTGTAAAAACAAAGATGAATAGGAAAAATGTGCAGAAGAAAAAACATATGATGGTATTTTATGCTAACAGTCGAAGTGCAAGAAATAAAATTAATGAACTACGTTTGGTAACATGTGCTGGGAACTTTGATATCATTGCATTAACTGAAACGTGGTATGATTTAAAGAGTCGGGATATGACTGCTGAGTGTAATATTCAGGGATTTAAGTTATTCAATGTGGATAGATGTAATGGGAAGGGGGAGGAGTTGCATTGTATGTTCGAGAAAATATTAATTGTTGCATAAAAACAGGTATAAAAATAGATGGAGCAGTAACAGAGTCTGTTTGGGTAGAGTTCGTGGAGGGTCAAGAAAAACTAATTCTAGGTGTAATATACCGACCTCCAGGCTTGGATCACGATAGAGGGAGACTTCTTTGGGACGAAATTGTTAGGGCTTCTGGACACAGTAACGTAGTCATAGTAGGGGACTTTAACTTTAGCCAAATTGACTGGAATTCTTTGACAGGTAATCTAGAGTCCAGTGACTTCATGGAAACAGTTCAGGACTGTTTTCTGAAACAGAGTGTAACTGAACCTACCAGGGGTAATAATTTGCTAGACCTAGTCTTGTCAAATAAGGAAACACTCGTGAATAATCTGGAGATCACTGAAGAGCTTGGCGCAAGTGATCACAAATCCATCACCTTTAGCATTAATTGGGAATGCAAGAATAATGATAATACAGTAAAAATCCCCGATTTTCGTTCTGCCGATTATAATGGACTTAGGGAACATCTGTCTAATCTTGATTGGGGTTATCTAGCTAATGATTTTATTGACGATAATCATACTTATGAACATGAAGGGATCTGCTTTTATGATTGTTTTCTTAATAATGTACACAGTGCCCAGAGTATATACATTCCCCAGAGAGAAATTAGGTCTAATAATAACGATCCCAAATGGGTTAACAGGAGGCTAAAGCATCTATTAGGGGAGAAATGGGGAATTTATAGGCGCATCAGAAGAGGAGAGGTTAACCTTACTGACCAATATGTTCAGCTTAAAAGAGAAGTAAAAAAGGCGATTAGAAAGGTTAAACGTGACTATGAAATTAGAGTTGCTAATGAATCAAAGACTAATCCAAAGGGGTTCTTTCAAGTGTATAGGACGAAGGTGAAGGATAAAGTAGGACCTCTGAAATCTGGGAATGGACAGCTGACGGATAATGAACTGGAAATGTGTTCCTTATTTAATGACAATTTTTTGTCAGTTTTTACACAGGAAGATGTAAATGAGATTCCAGTAATTAACAATTATTTAGTTCCTGATGAATTTAAGTTAACTAATATTACTGTCACGAGGGACATGGTTATTAAACAGATAGACAAACTGAAACAAAATAAGTCCCCGGGACCCGATGAGTTGTTTTCAAGGGTACTTAAGGAATGCAAGATGGAGCTTAGTCAGTCATGTAGTAACTCTGGGTAATGATAATTTCAGAAATTGTGTAAAAACAAAGATGAATAGGAAAAATGTGCAGAAGAAAAAACATATGATGGTATTTTATGCTAACAGTCGAAGTGCAAGAAATAAATTTAATGAACTACGTTTGGTAGCATGTGCTGGGAACTTTGATATCATTGCATTAACTGAAACGTGGTATGATTTAAAGAGTCGGGATATGACTGCTGAGTGTAATATTCAGGGATTTAAGTTATTCAATGTGGATAGATGTAATGGGAAGGGGGGAGGAGTTGCATTGTATGTTCGAGAAAATATTAATTGATGCATAAAAACAGGAATAAAAATAGATGGATCAGTAACAGAGTCTGTTTGGGTAGAGTTCGTGGAGGGTCAAGAAAAACTAATTCTAGGTGTAATATACCGACCTCCAGGCTTGGATCACGATAGAGGGAGACTTCTTTGGGACGAAATTGTTAGGGCTTCTGGACACAGTAACGTAGTCATAGTAGGGGACTTTAACTTTAGCCAAATTGACTGGAATTCTTTGACAGGTAATCTAGAGTCCAGTGACTTCATGGAAACAGTTCATGACTGTTTTCTGAAACAGAGTGTAACTGAACCTACCAGGGGTAATAATTTGCTAGACCTAGTCTTGTCAAATAAGGAAACACTCGTGAATAATCTGGAGATCACTGAAGAGCTTGGCGCAAGTGATCACAAATCCATCACCTTTAGCATTAATTGGGAATGCAAGAATAATGATAATTCAGTAAAAATCCCCGATTTTCGTTCTGCCGATTATAATGGACTTAGGGAACATCTGTCTAATCTTGATTGGGGTTATCTAGCTAATGATTTTATTGACGATAATCATACTTATGAATATGAAGGGATCTGCTTTTATGATTGTTTTCTTAATAAAGTACACAGTGCCCAGAGTATATACATTCCCCAGAGAGAAATTAGGTCTAATAATAACGATCCCAAATGGGTTAACAGGAGGCTAAAGCATCTATTAGGGGAGAAAAGGGGAATTTATAGGCGCATCAGAAGAGGAGAGGTTAACCTTACTGACCAATATGTTCAGCTTAAAAGAGAAGTAAAAAAGGCGATTAGAAAGGCTAAACGTGACTATGAAATTAGAGTCGCTAATGAATCAAAGACTAATCCAAAGGGGTTCTTTCAAGTGTATAGGACGAAGGTGAAGGAAAAAGTAGGACCTCTGAAATCTGGGAATGGACAGCTGACGGATAATGAACTGGAAATGTGTTCCTTATTTAATGACTATTTTTTGTCAGTTTTTACACAGGAAGATGTAAATGAGATTCCAGTAATTAACAATTATTTAGTTCCTGATGAATTTAAGTTAACTAATATTACTGTCACGAGGGACATGGTTATTAAACAGATAGACAAACTGAAACAAAATAAGTCCCCGGGACCCGATGAGTTGTTTTCAAGGGTACTTAAGGAATGCAAGATGGAGCTTAGTCAGCCATTAACGAGTGTATTCAATGCGTCCATCCTTACCAGTGTTGTGCCAGAGATGTGGAAGATGGCTAATGTGGTTCCTATATTCAAATCAGGGGATAAGTCCACTCCTTCAAATTACCGTCCAATAAGCCTGACATCTATAGTGGGCAAGTTATTAGAATCAATTATAGCTGACATTATCAGAAGTCACCTTGAAGAGCATAACTTGATAAATGAATCTCAGCATGGATTCACGAGAGGTCGTTCCTGCCTGACAAACTTACTGACGTTCTTCAATAGAACATTTGAGGCATTTGACAGTGATAAGGAATATGATATTGTTTATTTGGATTTTAGTAAAGCCTTCGACAGAGTACCTCACAAGAGACTCTTAAGAAAAGTGGCAGCTCATGGTATAGGAGGTAAAGTTCTAGCATGGATTGAGGCATGGCTTACCAATAGAAAGCAGAGAGTTACCATTAATGGAGTGAAATCTGAATGGGGATTAGTCACTAGTGACGTTCCACAAGGATCAGTTTTAGGCCCTCTCTTGTTCATAATTTACATTAATGACCTTGATAAAGGGATTACTAGTGACATGAGTAAGTTTGCTGATGATACAAAGATAGGCCGTATAATTCACTCTGAGGAGGATATCAATGAACTCCAGGACGATTTGAACAAATTAATGTCTTGGTCTGAGAAATGGCAGATGAAGTTTAATGTGGATAAGTGTAAGGTACTTGCCCTTGGTAATGAAAATAACCCTCGAAGCTATAATCTAGGTGAAGTAGAGCTTGGTCATACAGAATGTGAAAAAGACTTGGGAGTCATGGTAAGCAGAAATCTAAAGCCAAGACAGCAGTGCCTCAGTGTGCGCAACAAGGCCAACAGATTACTTGGATTTATCTCAAGAAGTATAAGTAACAGAAGTCCAAAAGTTATTTTACAGCTCTATACATCACTAGTGAGGCCTCATTTAGATTATGCTGCTCAGTTTTGGTCCCCTTACTACAGGATGGACATAGACTCATTAGAGAACATACAGAGAAGAATGACTAAAATGATTTACTGTGTAAGGAACCTCCCGTATGAAGATAGACTTAAAGCCTTAAATCTCCACTCTCTGGAGAGGCGTAGAATGAGGGGAGATATCATTGAAGTGTATAAGTGGATGACGGGCATAAACAAGGGAGACATTAATAAAGTACTGAGGGTGTCGAACCAGGTAAGAACCAGGAATAATGGATTTAAGTTGGATAAATTTAGATTTAGAAAGGACATAGGTAAGTACTGGTTTTCTAACAGAGTTGTAGATGCGTGGAACAGTCTTCCCAGTGGGGTACATAAGAACATAAGAAAGGAGGAACACTGCAGCAGGCCTGTTGGCCCATACTAGGCAGGTCCTTTACAATTCATCCCACTAACAAACATTTGACCAGCCCTATTTTCAATGCCACCCAAGAAACAAGCTCCCACTCAAATCCAACCCCTCCCACTCATGTACTTATCCAACCTAAATTTGAAACTACCCAAAGTCCTAGCCTCAATAACCCAACTAGGAAGACTGTTCCACTCATCAACTACCCTATTTCCAAACCAATACTTTCCTATGTCCTTTCTAAATCTAAACTTATCTAATTTAAATCCATTACTGCGGGTTCTCTCTTGGAGAGATATCCTCAAGACCTTGTTAATATCCCCTTTATTAATACCTATCTTCCACTTATACACTTCGATCAGGTCTCCCCTCATTCTTCGTCTAACAAGTGAATGTAACTTAAGAGTCTTCAATCTTTCTTCATAAGGAAGATTTCTAATGCTATGTATTAATTTAGTCATCCTACGCTGAATGTTTTCTAACGAATTTATGTCCATTCTGTAATATGGAGACCAGAATTGAGCTGCATAATCTAGGTGAGGCCTTACTAATGATGTATAAAGCTGCAGTATGACCTCTGGACTTCTGTTGCTTACACTTCTTGATATAAATCCCAGTAATCTATTTGCCTTATTACGTACGCTTAGGCATTGCTGTCTAGGTTTAAGGTTGCTGCTTACCATAACCCCCAAGTCCTTTTCGCAATCTGTATGGTTAAGTTCTACATTATTTAACTTATAAGTGCTAGGGTTATGGACACTCCCGAGCTTCAGAACCTTGCATTTATCTACATTGAACTGCATCTGCCACTTTTCTGACCAAGAGTAGAGTTTGTCTAAATCCTCCTGAAGTTCCCTAACATCTACGTTTGAATCAATTATCCTACCTATCTTCGTGTCATCGGCGAATTTGCTCATATCACTAGTAATTGCTTCATCAAGATCATTGATATATATTATAAACAACAACGGGCCCAAGACTGATCCCTGTGGAACGCCACTTGTTACTGATCCAATGGAAATAAATGGTATAAAATACCGACACAATGGCAATATAAACACAAATGCAGTATAATGTGATCCTTTATTGACTACGTTTCGCCCACACAGTGGGCTTTTTCAAGTCACAAACAGAACTACCTGGGGTGGAAGGAACGCGAGTATTTATAGTCCGGCTGAGGTCAGGTGAAGAATGCTGCATCTGATGATGTACCGAGTGGGGCTATAGAGTCTAAAAACTTGGGTAGCTTGGAAAGGAGATTGGATAAGTTTGTGAGCAGACCTTCTACAGTGTTCTTATGTGGGATAGCGATGAAGAAGTTTCTTGGCAAGTGGTTCAGCTATGTTATAGAAGCCACTATTCTGGTTGAAGCTGTCGGATATAGAAATAAGTGATGATTCCAGGATTCTTCGGTATTGAGTGTTGTCTTCTGTGGCGATAAGTCTTGAGTTTCTGTAGTTTATCAAGTGGTTGCGTGAATTACGGTGTTGGACGCAGGCATTCCTTGTGTCGTCAGACCTGCTTGCGTATTGGTGTTCTGAAATACGTGTTTGGAGGTCCCTTGATGTTTCGCCCACGTATAACTTGTTGCAGTCATTACAAGGGATTATGTATACCCCTGCAGAGGATGGAGGCTTGTCCTGCCTACTACTGGTGATGTCCTTGATGGTCGTGGTTGTGGAGGTAGATACTTGGAATGATGTTTTGGCAAAGATGTTGGAAACATGTTTGGCAATGGAGTTGGTGGGAAGGACTATGTATCTCTTCTCGGCAGTGTCTTCTCTGGGTGTGTTGAAGATGTTTAATGCTCGCCGTCTGCAGTCTCTGATGAAATGACGAGGATAGTGGAGTTTGGAAAATACTTCTTCTCCACTTCTACTCTCACCACGACACCAAAACCAAACGTGGTGTAATTATAGGCTTCTTCCTGCGTGCACTCAGAATCTGCAGCAACGAGTTCCTTGAGGAAGAATGCACTATAATTGAACAAGTATTTTCCAAACTCCACTATCCTCGTCATTTCATCAGAGACTGCAGACGGCGAGCATTAAACATCTTCAACACACCCAGAGAAGACACTGCCGAGAAGAGATACATAGTCCTTCCCACCAACTCCATTGCCAAACATGTTTCCAACATCTTTGCCAAAACATCATTCCAAGTATCTACCTCCACAACCACGACCATCAAGGACATCACCAGTAGTAGGCAGGACAAGCCTCCATCCTCTGCAGGGGTATACATAATCCCTTGTAATGACTGCAACAAGTTATACGTGGGCGAAACATCAAGGGACCTCCAAACACGTATTTCAGAACACCAATACGCAAGCAGGTCTGACGACACAAGGAATGCCTGCGTCCAACACCGTAATTCACGCAACCACTTGATAAACTACAGAAACTCAAGACTTATCGCCACAGAAGACAACACTCAATACCGAAGAATCCTGGAATCATCACTTATTTCTATATCCGACAGCTTCAACCAGAATAGTGGCTTCTATAACATAGCTGAACCACTTGCCAAGAAACTTCTTCATCGCTATCCCACATAAGAACACTGTAGAAGGTCTGCTCACAAAATTATCCAATCTCCTTTCCAAGCTACCCAAGTTTTTAGACTCTATAGCCCCACTCGGTACATCATCAGATGCAGCATTCTTCACCTGACCTCAGCCGGACTATAAATACTCGCGTTCCTTCCACCCCAGGTAGTTCTGTTTGTGACTTGAAAAAGCCCACTGTGTGGGCGAAACGTAGTCAATAAAGGATCACATTATACTGCATTTGTGTTTATATTGCCATTGTTACTGATCCCCAATCGGATTTAACCCCATTTATAGACACTCTCTGCTTCCTGTCTGTGAGCCATGATTCGATCCACGAGAGCACCCTTCCCCCAATGCCATGAGCTGCTACTTTCTTCAACAGTCTTTGGTGCGGAACTCTATCAAATGCCTTACTAAAATCTAAGTAAATAATATCAAATTCTTTATCGTGGTCAACAGCCTCAAAAGCTTTACTGAAGAAAGTTAATAAATTAGTTAGACAAGACCGGCCTCTCGTGAATCCATGCTGAGTATCATTAATCAAGCTATGCTTATCGAGATGGCTTCTTATAATCTCAGCTATAATTGACTCTAGTAATTTGCCTACAATTGAGGTCAGGCTTATTGGGCGGTAATTTGACGGTAACGACTTGTCCCCTGTTTTAAAAATAGGAATTACATTAGCCATCTTCCACATATCAGACACTACACCTGTTTGAAGAGATAAATTAAAAATATTAGTTAATGGTTCACAGACTTCCATTTTGCATTCCTTTAGAACCCTTGAAAAAACCTCATCAGGACCCGGTGACTTATTTTGCTTAAGTCGGTCTATCTGCTGCACAACCATTTCACTAGTGACTGTGATGTTACATAATTTATCTTCTTCTGACCCACTATAAAAATTTATTACCGGAATATTATTAGTGTCTTCCTGTGTAAAAACCGAGAGAAAATAATTATTTAAAATCGAGCACATTTCATTCTCTTTGTCAGTAAGATGCCCATAGTTATTTTTAAGGGGACCTATCTTATCTCTGACTTTTGTTCTATAGACCTGGAAAAAACTTTTTGGGTTAGTTTTAGAATCCCTAGCAACTTTAATTTCATAGTCCCTTTTAGCTTTTCTTATCCCCTTTTTAATGTCCCTCTTAATGTCAATATACTGATTCATAAGATGACCCTCGCCTCTTTTGATACGCCTATAAATTCCTTTCTTATGCCCTAGTAGATATTTCAGCCTATTATTCATCCATTTTGGGTCATTTCTATTTGATCTAATTTCCTTATAAGGGATAAACGTTCTTTGAGCAGCATGTATTGTGTTCAGAAAACTGTCATATTGATAGCTCTCTTCGTTACCCCAGTCAACAGATGATAAGTGTTCTCTAAGCCCATCGTAATCTGCTAAGCGAAAATCTGGGACTGTTACTGAGTTATCCCTATTATCATACTTCCATTCAATTCTAAATGTAATTGATTTGTGTTCGCTAGCACCCAGTTCCTCTGAAACTTCTAAATTATTAACAAGGGATTCATTGTTTGCCAGAACTAAGTCAAGCAGGTTATTACCCCTTGTAGGTTCTGTCACAAACTGCTTCAAAAAACAATCCTGAACTACTTCTAAGAAATCGTATGATTCTAAATTCCCAGTCAAGAAATTCCAATCAATATGACTAAAGTTAAAGTCTCCTAGAATTACTACATTATCGTGCCTTGTGGCCCTAACAATTTCCTCCCATAGTAGTCTTCCCTGGTCCCTATCTAAATTTGGGGGACGGTATATCACACCTAAAGTTAATTTTTCATGCCCCTCTGAAAATTCTATCCAAACAGACTCTGTATGTGTTACTTCAGACTTAATACCCGTTTTAATGCAACAGTTCAAGCGATCTCGGACATACAATGCCACCCCACCCCCCTTCCCGATACTTCTATCTACTTGGAACAATTTGAAACCCTGAATGTGACATTCTGCAGGCATGTCCCGACTTTTTGAATTAAACCACGTCTCAGTAATGGCAAATACATCTATGTTACCTGCACTAGCAACTAGTCTCAACTCGTCCATCTTATTCCTAGCACTGCGACTATTTGTGTAATATATACTTAAGGACCCTCCTTTCTCTTTATCATTCCTGCTCCTTTCTGTTATTCCATTAAACCTATTACTGTCCTTGTCAATTTGTGCCACTGGCCTTCCGATATCCACCTCATTTTGCCTATTACTAGTTCTCCTAGTACTCATATTACTACCCTGAGACTTCACAGTTTTCCCGCAGAAACCCATACCACTAACTATTCCTAGTTTAAAGACCTAACAGCTCCCTCCACTGCATTGGCCAGTGCTCCCACCCCACACCTAGACAAGTGAACCCCATCCCTGGCATACATGTCATTTCTGCCATAGAAGAGGTCCCAGTTGTCAATGAATGTTACCGCATTTTCCTTACAGTATTTGTCCAGCCAGCAATTGACACCAATTGCTCTGGACAACCATTCATTTCCAACTCCTCTCCTTGGCAAAATGCCACATATGACAGGTTTCCCACCCTTCCTCCTAATTATCTCTATTGCTGACCTATACCTGCTAATCAGGTCCTCACTCCTACGTCTGCCAACATCGTTGCCTCCAGCACTGAGACAGATAATAGGATTGCTCCCATTACCTCTCATGATGTCATCCAGATGGCTAACAATATCCTTCATCCCAGCCCCAGGAAAACACACTCTCTGCCTCCTACTCCTATCCTTCAAACAGAATGCCCTATCCATGTACCTAATCTGACTATCCCCAACAACAACAATGTTTTTACCTTCCTTGGCGTCGTCCGTAGTGATGCTCCGAGTAGTCGACTCAAATTCGCCAGGTAGCATTACACCACTTGTAGAATTCGTCATGACGTTCTCGATGGTCTTCGTTGGGGTTTCTAGGGATGTCTCACTCACGTCTGCCAATGCTTCCTTGGTGCTCGTTGTGGCATTCCCAGTAGAACACTCACATTCGTCAGGTAGCACCGAGAATGAGTTGGAAGTTTCCACGGCAGTCTTCTGGTTTCTCGTTGTTTCTGCCTCTCCAACCGTTTTCTTAATCTTCAGCTTGGTTCCATGTTGCCCGACCACTGACCAAGCTCCCCTCTTAACCTGGGGACTCACAACAGGAGGATTACTACGAATCCTCTTGTTCTCCTCCGTTAATCGCCGTATCTCCAGTTTAGCAACTCTGAGTTCTTCTCTCAGCTGCTGGTAAAGCTGCTCAAGAGAGGGCATCCTGGTTCAGATTCACAGAGAGCACACAAACAGGTCTTCACAGAGCTAAGTACACGTCACCACTGTGCTAAGTACACGTCACCACTGAACTAAGTACACGTCACCACTCATAGAGGTTAGGACCTTGGGTAGCTTTAAGAAGAGACTGGACAAATATATGAGTGGGAGGGGCTGGGTTTGATTGGTGTCAAGGGGCACGGGAGTTATTTCTTGAGTAGCTTTAGGTAGATGTCGTTTTGATAAGGACCTGCCTCGTATGGGCCAGTAGGCCTTCTGCAGTGTTCCTACATTCTTATGTTCTTATGTTCTTATAAGAACGAAGGAACACTGCAGAAGGCCTACTGGCCCATGCGAGGCAGGTCCAAGTCTCCTACCGGCTTTAGCCAATGCACCCAACCTAGTCAGGTCAGGTCACATTGACTTAAGGGAGGAACACGGCAACCGACCTGGTAGCACCAGCTATCAGGTCCAACTCACACCCACCCACATCCACTCATGTATTTATCCAACCTATTTTTAAAGCTACACAACGTTCTGGCCTCTATAACTGTACTCGGGAGTTTGTTCCACTCATCCACAACTCTATTACCAAACCAGTGCTTTCCTGGTTTGTTAATAGAGTTGTGGATGAGTGGAACAAACTCCCAAGTACAGTGATAGAGGCCAGAACGTTGTGTAGCTTTAAAAATAGGTTGGTTCATTGCTCTGGATGCCAGTTCTGGCTACTCATGTTTCACATGCAACCAAAAGTTGACTCTGCAGCCTATCAAATAAGAACAACAGTTTACAAAACTGACATAAAAAATTAGACTATTCCTGCCGATTTTGAAACGGCTTTGAAATTTTTAAGAACATAAGAAAGAAGGAACACTGCAGCAGGCCTACTGACCCATGCGACGCAGGTCCATGTCCCCCCCCCCCCGGATTAGCCCAATGACCCACCCAGTCTGGTCACCTCCACTAAAGGATGGAGCACGGCACCAGACCCAGCAGCACAAGCTGGTCAGGTCTAACTCACACCCACCCACACCCACTCATGTATTTATCTAACCTATTTTTAAAACTACATAACTTTTTAGCCTGAATAACTGTACTCGGGAGTTTGTTCCACTCATCCACGACTCTA
This sequence comes from Cherax quadricarinatus, assembly GCF_038502225.1. Classification (NCBI taxonomy): domain Eukaryota; kingdom Metazoa; phylum Arthropoda; class Malacostraca; order Decapoda; family Parastacidae; genus Cherax; species Cherax quadricarinatus. The sequence continues at coordinate 62,581 of NW_027195676.1, read as the reverse complement.
TTACCAAACCAATGCTTTCGTATATCCTTCCTGAATCTGAATTTTTCCAACTTGAAATCATTGCTGCGAGTCCTCTCTTGGCTGGAAATTTTCAGCACTCTATTTACATCCCCTTTATTTATTCCTGTTTTTCATTTATACACCTCGATCATATCCCCCTAATTCTACGCCTTTCGAGAGAGTACAGATTCAGGACCCTCAGTCTATTCTCACATGGAAGATTTCTGATACTTGGGATCATCTTTGTCATCCTCCTCTGTGCGTTTTCCAGAGCATTTATATCCATTCTGTAATACGGTGACCAGAACTGAGCAGCATAGTCTAAATGAGGCCTAACCAAGGATATATAGAGTTTAAGAACAACCTGAGGACTTCTATTATTTATACTTCTAGATATTAAGCCAAGAATTCTGTTAGCTTTATTGCGATCACTAATGCACTGTTGTCTTGGTTTTAGATTACTGCTAACCAGAACTCCTACATCCTTTTCGCAATCAGTAGTATTAAGATCTACATTATTTAGTTTATATGTGGCATGGCTATTTAACTGTCCAACATTTAGAACTTTGCATTTGTCAATATTAAAGTGCATCTGCCACTTCCCGACCATTGCATCAGTCTATTAAAATCATCCTGGAGTGCTCTAGTGTCCTCATTAGAATGAATTGGACGGCATATTTTGGTGTCATCAGTAAATTTGTTTATGTCGCTATTTATTCCCTCATCTATGTTGTTTATGTAAATTGTGAACAACAATGGGCCCAACACTGACCCCTGAGGAACACCGCTTGTGACGTGCCCCCATCCTGATTTCTCCCCATTTATGCAAACTCTCTGCTGCCTATTTGTCAGCCATGCCTCTACCCAGGAAAAAAATTCTCCTCCTCTTCCGTGTGCCTTAAGTTTCCTCAATTATCATTATAAGCCTTATCGTGAATAATTATACATATCATGTCAGTCTTTTGAAATTTTGAACTTAGTTTACAGACCCCCAGAACTAACACTGAGGTACCCCAGGGGTCCAAGAACCACAGGTTAGGAACCGCTAATCTACATAATGTATTATAGGTCTTAAACTAGAAGAAGATATTTCTTCCCAGCACTTTGCCTCGGTAACTTTAAAGTAATCAGTTATCTGAATAACATTTACCTGTTGCTCATTATTAGTTAGAAGAAACTAGGTTCCTAGATGTTTATTGACTGTTGCAGGTTGCATCCTAGAATTGGTAAGTAATGCATCATAGATAAGGCTGAGCTTGGAAATGCACTATGGTAGGATTAAAAGCTTCCAGCCTATAAACTAAACTGCGGAAAAATATTTTATTTAACGGCGACACTCTAATATGCTTACTGTTTGTTTCAAGACACTGAAGTCAAAAACCACTACATAGATGAAGTACCACTCTGACACTGTCAGTACCATACTGACACTCAGTACCATACTGACATTGTCAGTACCATACTGACACTGTCAGCCCCTCAGCCTGGAGAAAGTTCAGTTCCATAGTCAGGAACTAAACACATGTTGCACATGTGTTTTAGTCTTCAAGATGTCGGCATTTTATACCGTTTTTAACAAGCTACATATAACAGAAGAATGACAGAACCTCTACTGTTCCACGCCATCAATGACCCTCTACTGTTCCACGCCATCAATGACCCTCTACTGTTCCACGCCATCAATGACCCTCTACTGTTCCACGCCATCAATGACCCTCTACTGTTCCACGCCATCAATGACCCTCTACTGTTCCACGCCATCAATGACCCTCTACTGTTCCACGCCATCAATGACCCTCTACTGCTCCACGCCATCAATGACCCTCTACTGTTCCACGCCATCAATGACCCTCTACTGTTCCACGCCATCAATGACCCTCTACTGTTCCACGCCATCAATGACCCTCTACTGCTCCACGCCATCAATGACCCTCTACTGTTCCACGCCATCAATGACCCTCTACTGTTCCACGCCATCAATGACCCTCTACTGTTCCACGCCATCAATGACCCTCTACTGTTCCACGCCATCAATGACCCTCTACTGTTCCACGCCATCAATGACCCTCTACTGTTCCACGCCATCAATGACCCTCTACTGCTCCACGCCATCAATGACCCTCTACTGTTCCACGCCATCAATGACCCTCTACTGCTCCACGCCATCAATGACCCTCTACTGTTCCACGCCATCAATGACCCTCTACTGTTCCACGCCATCAATGACCCTCTACTGTTCCACGCCATCAATGACCCTCTACTGTTCCACGCCATCAATGACCCTCTACTGTTCCACGCCATCAATGACCCTCTACTGTTCCACGCCATCAATGACCCTCTACTGCTCCACGCCATCAATGACCCTCTACTGTTCCACGCCATCAATGACCCTCTACTGTTCCACGCCATCAATGACCCTCTACTGTTCCACGCCATCAATGACCCTCTACTGTTCCACGCCATCAATGACCCTCTACTGTTCCACGCCATCAATGACCCTCTACTGTTCCACGCCATCAATGACCCTCTACTGTTCCACGACATCAATGGCCCTCTACTGTTCCAAGCAATCAATGACCCTCTACTGTTCCACGCCAAAAATGACCCTCTACTGTTCCACGCCACCAATGATCCTCTACTGTTCCACGCCATCAATGACCCAATACTGTTCCATGCCATCAATGACCCTCTACTGTTCCACGCCATCAATGACCCTCTAGTGTTTCACGCCATAAATGACCCTCTACTGTTCCACGCCATCAATGACGCTCTACTCCTCCACGCCATCAATGACCCTCTACTGTTCCACGCCATCAATGACCCTCTACTGTTCCACGCCATCAATGACCCTCTACTGTTCCACGCCATCAATGACGCTCTACTGCTCCACGCCATCAATGACCCTCTACTGCTCCACGCCATCAATGACCCTCTACTGTTCCACACCGCCAATGACCCTCTACTGTTCCACGCCATCAATGACCCTCTACTGTTCCACGCCACCAATGACCCTCTACTGTTCCACGCCATCAATGACGCTCTACTGCTCCACGCCATCAATGACCCTCTACTGCTCCACGCCATCAATGACCCTCTACTGTTCCACGCCATCAATGACGCTCTACTGTTCCACACCGCCAATGACCCTCTACTGTTCCACGCCATCAATGACCCTCTACTGTTCCACGCCACCAATGATCCTCTACTGTTCCACGCCATCAATGACCCTATACTGTTCCATGCCATCAATGACCCTCTACTGTTCCTCGCCATCAATGACCCTCTAGTGTTTCACGCCATCAATGACCCTCTACTGTTCCACGCCATCAATGACGCTCTACTGCTCTACGCCATCAATGACCCTCTACTGTTCCACGCCATCAATGACCCTCTACTGTTCCACGCCATCAATGACCCTCTACTGTTCCACGCCATCAATGACGCTCTACTGCTCCACGCCATCAATGACCCTCTACTGCTCCACGCCATCAATGACCCTCTACTGTTCCACGCCATCAATGACCCTCTACTGTTCCACACCGCCAATGACCCTCTACTGTTCCACGCCATCAATGACCCTCTACTGTTCCACACCGCCAATGACCCTCTACTGTTCCACGCCATCAATGACCCTCTACTGTTCCACGCCATCAATGACCCTCTACTGTTCCACGCCATCAATGACCCTCTACTGTTCCACGCCATCAATGACCCTCTACTGTTCCACGCCATCAATGACCCTCTACTGTTCCACGACATCAATGGCCCTCTACTGTTCCAAGCAATCAATGACCCTCTACTGTTCCACGCCAAAAATGACCCTCTACTGTTCCACGCCACCAATGATCCTCTACTGTTCCACGCCATCAATGACCCAATACTGTTCCATGCCATCAATGACCCTCTACTGTTCCACGCCATCAATGACCCTCTAGTGTTTCACGCCATAAATGACCCTCTACTGTTCCACGCCATCAATGACGCTCTACTCCTCCACGCCATCAATGACCCTCTACTGTTCCACGCCATCAATGACCCTCTACTGTTCCACGCCATCAATGACCCTCTACTGTTCCACGCCATCAATGACGCTCTACTGCTCCACGCCATCAATGACCCTCTACTGCTCCACGCCATCAATGACCCTCTACTGTTCCACACCGCCAATGACCCTCTACTGTTCCACGCCATCAATGACCCTCTACTGTTCCACGCCACCAATGACCCTCTACTGTTCCACGCCATCAATGACGCTCTACTGCTCCACGCCATCAATGACCCTCTACTGCTCCACGCCATCAATGACCCTCTACTGTTCCACGCCATCAATGACGCTCTACTGTTCCACACCGCCAATGACCCTCTACTGTTCCACGCCATCAATGACCCTCTACTGTTCCACGCCACCAATGATCCTCTACTGTTCCACGCCATCAATGACCCTATACTGTTCCATGCCATCAATGACCCTCTACTGTTCCTCGCCATCAATGACCCTCTAGTGTTTCACGCCATCAATGACCCTCTACTGTTCCACGCCATCAATGACGCTCTACTGCTCTACGCCATCAATGACCCTCTACTGTTCCACGCCATCAATGACCCTCTACTGTTCCACGCCATCAATGACCCTCTACTGTTCCACGCCATCAATGACGCTCTACTGCTCCACGCCATCAATGACCCTCTACTGCTCCACGCCATCAATGACCCTCTACTGTTCCACGCCATCAATGACCCTCTACTGTTCCACACCGCCAATGACCCTCTACTGTTCCACGCCATCAATGACCCTCTACTGTTCCACACCGCCAATGACCCTCTACTGTTCCACGCCATCAATGACCCTCTACTGTTCCACGCCATCAATGACCCTCTACTGTTCCACGCCATCAATGACCCTCTACTGTTCCACGCCATCAATGACCCTCTACTGTTCCACGCCATCAATGACCCTCTACTGTTCCACGCCATCAATGACCCTCTACTGTTCCACGCCATCAATGACCTTCTACTGTTCCACGCCATCAATGACCCTCTACTGTTCCACGCCATCAATGACCCTCTACTGTTCCACGCCATCAATGACCCTCTACTGTTCCACGCCATCAATGACCCTCTACTGTTCCACGCCATCAATGACCCTCTACTGTTCCACGCCACCAATGACCCTCTACTGTTCCACGCCATCAATGACCCTCTACTGCTCCACGCCATCAATGACGCTCTACTGCTCCACGCCATCAATGACCCTCTACTGTTCCACGCCATCAATGACCCTCTACTGTTCCACGCCATCAATGACGCTCTACTGCTCCACGCCATCAATGACCTTCTACTGCTCCACGCCATCAATGACCCTCTACTGCTCCACGCCATCAATGACGCTCTACTGCTCCACGCCATCAATGACGCTCTACTGTTCCACGCCATCAATGACCCTCTACTGTTCCACGCCATCAATGACGCTCTACTGTTCCACGCCATCAATGAACCTCTACTGTTCCACGCCACCAATGACCGTCACACATTTACTGTTTCATTAAACGCGATCTACTACATTTTTACTAGTAAATCGATGTTAAGGTGAAAAGAAATAGGCGCGTTGGTCTGGCGCTCAGCTGACTGTGGATCGAGCCTTCACAAGTCTTGCTTTGAATAACCCACATGGGTTTAAAGACTAACGTGAATTATTAAAGTATCACCAGTAAATTAGGATAAACTGCCGGCTCCGGAGAATATAGCTTTCTGACGATAATTGAACATTTCTGAGATATTACCATGACGTCACACAATAAATAATAATGAAAATTCAAGGAGGAAAAGAAAAAGAATTTATGAAATTGATATTGCAATTAGCAACTGAATATTTTCACAAGCAATTTCAATGACAACAAAATAATGAAAATATTCATTATTGCTTTGCTGGAGGAGGGAGGGATAGACCACCGGCTGGAGGAGGGAGGGAGAGACCACCGGCTGGAGGAGGGAGGGATAGACCACCGGCCGGAGGAGGGAGGGAGAGACCACCGGCTGCAGGAGGGAGGGTTAGACCACCGGCCGGAGGAGGGAGGGATAGAATACCGGCAGGAGGAGGGAGGGAGAGACCACCGGCCGGAGGAGGGAGGGAGAGACCACCGGCTGGAGGAGGGAGGGAGAGACCACCGGCTGGAGGAGGGAGGGAGAGACCACCGGCCGGAGGAGGGAGGGATAGACCACCGGCTGGAGGAGGGAGGGATAGACCACCGGCCGGAGGAGGGAGGGATAGACCACCGGCCGGAGGAGGGAGGGAGAGACCACCGGCTGGAGGAGGGAGGGAGAGACCACCGGCCGGAGGAGGGAGGGAGAGACCACCGGCTGGAGGAGGGAGGGAGAGACCACCGGCTGGAGGAGGGAGGGATAGACCACCGGCTGGAGGAGGGAGGGATAGACCACCGGCTGGAGGAGGGAGGGATAGACCACCGGCTGGAGGAGGGAGGGAGAGACCACCGGCCGGAGGAGGGAGGGAGAGACCACCGGCCGGAGGAGGGAGGGATAGACCACCGGCCGGAGGAGGGAGGGATAGACCACCGGCCGGAGGAGGGAGGGATAGACCACCGGCTGGAGGAGGGAGGGAGAGACCACCGGCTGGAGGAGGTAGGGAGAGACCACCGGCCGGAGGAGGGAGGGAGAGACCACCGGCTGGAGGAGGGAGGGAGAGACCACCGGCTGGAGGAGGGAGGGATAGACCACCGGCTGGAGGAGGGAGGGATAGACCACCGGCTGGAGGAGGGAGGGATAGACCACCGGCTGGAGGAGGGAGGGAGAGACCACCGGCTGGAGGAGGGAGGGATAGACCACCGGCCGGAGCAGGGAGGTAGACCACCGGCCGGAGGAGGTAGGGATAGACCACCGGCCGGAGGAGGGAGGGAGAGACCACCGGCTGGAGGAGGTAGGGAGAGACCACCGGCCGGAGGAGGGAGGGAGAGACCACCGGCTGGAGGAGGGAGGGAGAGACCACCGGCTGGAGGAGGGAGGGATAGACCACCGGCTGGAGGAGGGAGGGATAGACCACCGGCGGGGAGGAGGGAGGGAGAGGGACCACCGGCGGAGGAGGAGGGAGGGCCGGAGCAGGGAGGGACCACCGGCTGGAGGAGGGAGGGATAGACCACCGGCGGGAGGAGGGAGGGAGAGACCACCGGCTGGAGGAGGGAGGGAGAGACCACCGGCTGGAGGAGGGAGGGATAGAGACCACCGGCTGGAGGAGGGAGGGAGAGACCACCGGCTGGAGGAGGGAGGGAGAGACCACCGGCTGGAGGAGGGAGGGAGAGACCACCGGCTGGAGGAGGGAGGGAGAGACCACCGGCTGGAGGAGGGAGGGATAGACCACCGGCTGGAGGAGGGAGGGATAGACCACCGGCTGGAGGAGGGAGGGATAGACCACCGGCTGGAGGAGGGAGGGATAGACCACCGGCGGGAGGAGGGAGGGAGAGACCACCGGCTGGAGGAGGGAGGGAGAGACCACCGGCCGGAGGAGGGAGGGAGAGACCACCGGCTGGAGGAGGGAGGGAGAGACCACCGGCTGGAGGAGGGAGGGAGAGACCACCGGCTGGAGGAGGGAGGGATAGACCACCGGCTGGAGGAGGGAGGGATAGACCTCCGGCTGGAGGAGGGAGGGAGAGACCACCGGCTGGAGGGGGGAGGGAGAGACCACCGGCTGGAGGAGGGAGGGAGAGACCACCGGCTGGAGGAGGGAGGGAGAGACCACCGGCTGGAGGAGTAAGGGAGAGACCACCGGCTGGAGGAGGGAGGGAGAGACCACCGGCTGGAGGAGGGAGGAAGAGAAAACAGCTGGAGGAGGGAGGAAGAGACCACCGGCTGGAGGAGGGAGGAAGAGACCACCGGCTGGAGAAGGGAGGAAGAGACCACCGGCTGGAGGAGGGAGGGAGAGACCACCGGCTGGAGGAGGGAGGAAGATACCACCGGCTGGAGGAGGGAGGAAGAGATCACCGGCTGGAGGAAGGAGGAAGAGACCACCGGCTGGAGGAGGGAGGAAGAGACCACCGGCTGGAGGAGGGAGGAAGAGACCACCGGCTGGAGGAGGGAGGAAGAGACCACCGGCTGGAGGAGGGAGGAAGAGACCACCGACTGGAAAAGGGAGGAAGAGACCACCGGCTGGAGGAGAGAGGAAAAGACCACCGGCTGGAGGAGGGAGGGAGAGACTACCGGCTGGAGGAGGGAGGAAGAGACCACCGGCTGGAGGAGGGAGGAAGATACCACCGGCTGGAGGAGGGAGGAAGAGATCACCGGCTGGAGGAGGGAGGAAGAGACCACCGGCTGGAGGAGGGAGGAAGAGACCACCGGCTGGAGGAGGGAGGAAGAGACCACCGGCTGGAGGAGGGAGGAAGAGACCACCGGCTGGAGGAGGGAGGAAGAGACCACCGGCTGGAAAAGGGAGGAAGAGACCACCGGCTGGAGGAGGAAGAGACCACCGGCAGGAGGAGGGAGGGAGAGACCACCGGCCGGAGGAGGGAGGGAGAGACCACCGGCTGGAGGAGGGAGGGAGAGACCACCGGCTGGAGGAGGGAGGGAGAGACCACCGGCCAGAGGAGGGAGGGATAGACCACCGGCTGGAGGAGGGAGGGATAGACCACCGGCCGGAGGAGGGAGGGATAGACCACCGGCCGGAGGAGGGAGGGAGAGACCACCGGCTGGAGGAGGGAGGGAGAGACTACCGGCCGGAGGAGGGAGGGAGAGACCACCGGCTGGAGGAGGGAGGGAGAGACCACCGGCTGGAGGAGGGAGGGATAGACCACCGGCTGGAGGAGGGAGGGATAGACCACCGGCTGGAGGAGGGAGGGATAGACCACCGGCTGGAGGAGGGAGGGAGAGACCACCGGCTGGAGGAGGGAGGGAGAGACCACCGGCCGGAGGAGGGAGGGATAGACCACCGGCCGGAGGAGGGAGGGATAGACCACCGGCCGGAGGAGGGAGGGATAGACCACCGGCCGGAGGAGGGAGGGAGAGACCACCGGCTGGAGGAGGGAGGGAGAGACCACCGGCCGGAGGAGGGAGGGAGAGACCACCGGCTGGAGGAGGGAGGGAGAGACCACCGGCTGGAGGAGGGAGGGATAGACCACCGGCTGGAGGAGGGAGGGATAGACCACCGGCTGGAGGAGGGAGGGATAGACCACCGGCTGGAGGAGGGAGGGAGAGACCACCGGCTGGAGGAGGGAGGGATAGACCACCGGCCGGAGGAGGGAGGGAGAGACCACCGGCTGGAGGAGGGAGGGAGAGACCACCGGCCGGAGGAGGGAGGGAGAAACCACCGGCTGGAGGAGGGAGGGAGAGACCACCGGCTGGAGGAGGGAGGGATAGACCACCGGCTGGAGGAGGGAGGGATAGACCACCGGCGGGAGGAGGGAGGGAGAGACCACCGGCGGGAGGAGGGAGGGAGAGACCACCGGCTGGAGGAGGGAGGGATAGACCACCGGCGGGAGGAGGGAGGGAGAGACCACCGGCTGGAGGAGGGAGGGAGAGACCACCGGCCGGAGGAGTGAGGGAGAGACCACCGGCTGGAGGAGGGAGGGAGAGACCACCGGCTGGAGGAGGGAGGGAGAGACCACCGGCTGGAGGAGGGAGGGATAGACCACCGGCTGGAGGAGGGAGGGATAGACCACCGGCTGGAGGAGGGAGGGATAGACCACCGGCAGGAGGAGGGAGGGATAGACCACCGGCGGGAGGAGGGAGGGAGAGACCACCGGCTGGAGGAGGGAGGGATAGACCACCAGCGGGAGGAGGGAGGGATAGACCACCGGCTGGAGGAGGGAGGGATAGACCACCGGCGGGAGGAGGGAGGGAGAGACCACCGGCTGGAGGAGGGAGGGAGAGACCACCGGCTGGAGGAGGGAGGGAGAGACCACCGGCTGGAGGAGGGAGGGATAGACCACCAGCGGGAGGAGGGAGGGAGAGACCACCGGCTGGAGGAGGGAGGGAGAGACCACCGGCCGGAGGAGGGAGGGAGAGACCACCGGCTGGAGGAGGGAGGGAGAGACCACCGGCTGGAGGAGGGAGGGAGAGACCACCGGCTGGAGGAGGGAGGGATAGACCACCGGCTGGAGGAGGGAGGGATAGACCTCCGGCTGGAGGAGGGAGGGAGAGACCACTGGCTGGAGGAGGGAGGGAGAGACCACCGGCTGGAGGAGGGAGGGAGAGACCACCGGCTGGAGGAGGGAGGGAGAGACCACCGGCTGGAGGAGTAAGGGAGAGACCACCGGCTGGAGGAGGGAGGGATAGACCACCGGCTAGAGGAGGGAGGGATAGACCACCGGCTGGAGGAGGGAGGGAGACACCAACGGCTGGAGGAGGGAGGGAGAGACCACCGGCTGGAGGAGGGAGGGAGAGACCACCGGCTGGAGGAGGGAGGGAGAGACCACCGGCTGGAGGAGGGAGGAAGAGACCACCGGCTGGAAAAGGGAGGAAGAGACCACCGCCTGGAGGGAGGGAGAGACCACCGGCTGGAGGAGGGAGGGAGAGACCACCGGCTGGAGGAGGGAGGAAGAGACCACCGGCTGGAAAAGGGAGGAAGAGACCACCGCCTGGAGGAGGAAGAGACCACCGGCTGGAGGAGGGAGGAAGAAACTACCGGCTGGAGGAGGGAGGGAGAGACCACCGGCTGGAGGAAGGAGGAAGAGACCACCGGCTGGAGGAGGGAGGGAGAGACCACCAACTGGAAAAGGCAGGAAGAGATCACCGGCTGGAGGAGGGAGGAAGAGATCACCGGCTGGAGGAGGGAGGAAGAGACCACCGGCTGGAGAAGAGAGGAAGAGACCACCGGCTGGAGGAGGGAGGAAGAGACCACCGGCTGGAGGAGGGAGGAAGAGACCACAGGCTGGAGGAGGGAGGGAGAGACCACCGGCTGGAGGAGGGAGGAAGAGACCACCGGCTGGAGGAGGGAGGAAGAGACCACCGGCTGGAGGAGGAAGGGAGAGACCACCGGCTGGAGGAGGGAGGGAGAGACCACCGGCTGGAGAAGGGAGGAAGATACCACCGGCTGGAGCAGGGAGGAAGAGACCACCGGCTGGAGGAGGAAGGGAGAGACCACCGGCTGGAGGAGGGAGGGAGAGACCACCGGCTGGAGGAGGGAGGGAGAGACCACCGGCTGGAGGAGGGAGGAAGAGAAAACAGCTGGAGGAGGGAGGAAGAGACCACCGGCTGGAGGAGGGAGGAAGAGACCACCGGCTGGAGGAGGGAGGAAGAGACCACCGGCTGGAGGAGGGAGGAAGAGACCACCGGCTGGAGGAGGGAGGAAGAGACCACCGGCTGGAGGAGGGAGGAAGAGACCACCGGCTGGAGGAGGGAGGAAGAGACCACCGGCTGGAGGAGGGAGGAAGAGACCACCGGCTGGAGGAGGGAGGAAGAGACCACCGGCTGGAGGAGGGAGGGAGAGACCACCGGCTGGAGGAGGGAGGAAGAGACCACCGGCTGGAGGAGGGAGGAAGAGACCACCGGCTGGAGGAGGGAGGAAGAGACCACCGGCTGGAGGAGGGAGGAAGACCACCGGCTGGAGGAGGGAGGAAGAGACCGGCTGGAGGAGGGAGGAAGAGACCACCGGCTGGAGGAGGGAGGAAGAGACCACCGGCTGGAGGAGGGAGGAAGAGACCACCGGCTGGAGGAGGGAGGAAGAGACCACCGGCTGGAGGAGGGAGGAAGAGACCACCGGCTGGAGGAGGGAGGAAGAGACCACCGGCTGGAGGAGGGAGGAAGAGACCACCGGCTGGAAAAGGGAGGAAGAAACCACCGGCTGGAGGAGGAAGAGACCACCGGCAGGAGGAGGGAGGAAGAGACCACCGGATGGAGGAGGGAGGGAGAGACCACCGGCTGGAGGAGGGAGGAAGAGACCACCGGCTGGAGGAGGGAGGAAGATACCACCGGCTGGAGGAGGGAGGAAGAGATCACCGGCTGGAGGAGGGAGGAAGAGACCACCGGCTGGAGGAGGGAGGAAGAGACCACCGGCTGGAGGAGGGAGGAAGAGACCACCGGCTGGAGGAGGGAGGGAGAGACCACCGGCTGGAAAAGGGAGGAAGAGACCACCGGCTGGAGGAGGAACAGACCACCGGCTGGAGGAGGGAGAAAGAGACCACCGGCTGGAGGAGCGAGGGAGAGACCACCGGCTGGAGGAGGGAGGAAGATACCACCGGCTGGAGGAGGGAGGGAGAGACCACCGGCTGGAAAAGGGAGGAAGAGACCACCGGCTGGAGGAGAGAGGAAGAGACCACCGGCTGGAGGAGGGAGGAAGAGACCACCGGCTGGAGGAGGGAGGAAGAGACCACAGGCTGGAGGAGGGAGGGAGAGACCTCCGGCTGGAGGAGGGAGGAAGAGACCACCGGCTGGAGGAGGGAGACCACCGGCTGGAGGAGGGAGGACGAGACCACCGGCTGGAGGAGGGAGGAAGAGACCACCGGCTGGAGGAGGAGGGAGAGAGACCACCGGCTGGAGGAGGGAGGACCACCGGCTGGAGGAGGGAGGGAGAGACCACCGGCTGGAGGAGGGAGGAAGAGACCACCGGCTGGAGGAGGGAGGAAGAGACCACCGGCTGGAGGAGGGAGGAAGAGACCACCGGCTGGAGGAGGGAGGGAGAGACCACCGGCTGGAGGAGGGAGGAAGAGACCACCGGCTGGAGGAGGGAGGAAGAGACCACCGGCTGGAGGAGGGAGGGAGAGACCACCGGCTGGAGGAGGGAGGGAGAGACCACCGGCTGGAGGAGGGAGGGAGAGACCACCGGCTGGAGGAGGGAGGGAGAGACCACCGGCTGGAGGAGGGAGGGAGAGACCACCGGCTGGAGGAGGGAGGGAGAGACCACCGGCTGGAGGAGGGAGGGAGAGGACCACCGGCTGGAGGAGGGAGGAAGAGACCACCGGCTGGAGGAGGGAGGGAGAGACCACCGGCTGGAGGAGGGAGGGAGAGACCACCGGCTGGAGGAGGGAGGGAGAGACCACCGGCTGGAGGAGGGAGGGAGAGACCACCGGCTGGAGGAGGGAGGGAGAGACCACCGGCTGGAGGAGGGAGGAAGAGACCACCGGCTGGAGGAGGGAGGGAGAGACCACCGGCTGGAGGAGGGAGGGAGAGACCACCGGCTGGAGGAGGGAGGGAGAGACCACCGGCTGGAGGAGGGAGGAAGAGACCACCGGCTGGAGGAGGGAGGGAGAGACCACCGGCTGGAGGAGGGAGGAAGAGACCACCGGCTGGAGGAGGGAGGAAGAGACCACCGGCTGGAGGAGGGAGGAAGAGCCAGGAGGGAGGGAGAGACCTCCGGCTGGAGGAGGGAGGAAGAGACCACCGGCTGGAGGAGGGAGGAAGAGACCACCGGCTGGAGGAGGGAGGGAGAGACCACCGGCTGGAGGAGGGAGGGAGAGACCACCGGCTGGAGGAGGGAGGAAGAGACCACCGGCTGGAGGAGGGAGGGAGAGACCACCGGCTGGAGGAGGGAGGAAGAGACCACCGGCTGGAGGAGGGAGGGAGAGACCACCGGCTGGAGGAGGGAGGAGAGACCACCGGCTGGAGGAGGGAGGGAGAGACCACCGGCTGGAGGAGGGAGGAAGAGACCACCGGCTGGAGGAGGAGGAGACCACCGGCTGGAGGAGGAGGAAGAGACCACCGGCTGGAGGAGGGAGGAAGAGACCACCGGCTGGAGGAGGGAGGAAGAGACCACCGGCTGGAGGAGGGAGGAAGAGACCACCGGCTGGAGGAGGAAGAGACCACCGGCTGGAGGAGGATGAGACCACCGGCTGGAGGAGCGAGGAAGAGACCACCGGCTGGAGGAGGGAGGGAGAGACCACAGGCTGGAGGAGGGAGGAAGAGACCACCGGCTGGAAAAGGGAGGAAGAGACCACCGGCTGGAGGAGGGAGGAAGAGGCCACCGGCTGGAGGAGGGTGGAAGAGACCACCGGCTGGAGGAGGGAGGGAGAGACCACCGGCTGGAGGAGGGAGGAAGACACCACCGGCTGGAAAAATGAGGAAGAGACCACCGGCTGGAGGAGGGAGGAAGAGACCACCGGCTGGAGGAGGGAGGAAGAAATCACCGGCTGGAGGAGGGAGGAAGAGACCACCGGCTGGAGGAGGGAGGAAGAGACCACCGGCTGGAGGAGGGAGGAAGAGATCAACGGCTGGAAAAAGGAGGAAGAGACCACCGGCTGGAGGACGGAGGAAGAGACCACCGGCTGGAGGAGGGAGGAAGAGACCACCGGCTGGAGGAGGGAGGGAGAGACCACCGGCTGGAGGAGGAAGAGACAACCGGCTGGAGGAGGGAGGAAGAGACCACCGGCTGGACTAGGGAGGAAGAGACCATCGGCTGGAGGAGGGAGAAGGAGACCACCGGCTGGTGTAGGGAGGAAGAGACCACCGGCTGGAGGAGGGAGGAACGGACCATCGGCTGGAGGAGGGAGGAAGAGACCACCGGCTGGAGGAGGGAGGAAGAGACCACCGGCTGGAGGAGGAAGAGACCACCGGCTGGAGGAGGGAGGAAGAGACCACCGGCTGGAGGAGGGAGGGAGAGACCACCGGCTGGAGGAGGGAGGAAGAGACCACCGGCTGGAGGAGGGAGGGAGAGACCACCGGCTGGAGGAGGGAGGAAGAGACAACCGGCTGGAGGAGGGAGGAAGAGTCCACCGGCTGGAGGAGGGAGGGAGAGACCTCCGGCTGGAGGAGGGAGGAAGAGACCACCGGCTGGAGGAGGGAGGGAGAGGCCACCGGCTGGAATAGGGAGGAAGAGACCACCGGCAGGAGGAGGGAGGAAGAGACCACCGGCTGGAGGAGGGAGGGAGAGACCACCGGCTGGAGGAGGGAGGAAGAGACCACCGGCTGGAGGAGGGAGGAAGAGACCACCGGCTGGAGGAGGGAGGGAGAGACCACCGGCTGGAGGAGGGAGGGAGAGACCACCGGCTGGAGGAGGGAGGAAGAGAATACCGGCTGGAGGAGGAAGAGACCACCGGCTGGAGGAGGGAGGAAGAGACCACCGGCTGGAGGAGGGAGGAAGAGACCACCTGCTGGAGGAGGGAGGGAAAGACCACGGCTGGAGGAGGGAGGAAGAGACCACCTGCTGGAGGAGGGAGGGAGAGACCACCGGCTGGAAAAGGGAGGAAGAGACCACCGGCTGGAGGAGGGAGGAAGAGACCACCGGCTGGAGGAGGGTGGAAGAGACAACTGGCTGGAGGAGGGAGGGAGAGACCACCGGCTGGAGGAGGGAGGAAGACACCACCGGCTGGAAAAATGAGGAAGAGACCACCGGCTGGAGGAGGGAGGAAGAGACCACCGGCTGGAGGAGGGAGGAAGAGACCACCGGCTGGAGGAGGGAGGGAGAGACCTCCGGCTGGAGGAGGGAGGGAGAGACCACCTGCTGGAGGAGGGAGGGAGAGACCATCGGCTGGAGGAGGGAGGAAGAGACCACCTGCTGGAGGAGGGAGGGAGAGACCACCTGGGAGGAGGGAGGGAGAGACCATGGCTGGAGGAGGGAGGGAGAGACCATCGGCTGGAGGAGGGAGGAAGAGACCACCTGCTGGAGGAGGGAGGGAGAGACCACCGGCTGGAGGAGGGAGGAAGAGACCACCGGCTGGAGGAGGGAGGAAGAGACCACCGGCTGGAGGAGGGTGGAAGAGACAACTGGCTGGAGGAGGGAGGGAGAGACCACCGGCTGGAGGAGGGAGGAAGACACCACCGGCTGGAAAAATGAGGAAGAGACCACCGGCTGGAGGAGGGAGGAAGAGACCACCGGCTGGAGGAGGGAGGAAGAGACCACCGGCTGGAGGAGGGAGGGAGAGACCTCCGGCTGGAGGAGGGAGGGAGAGACCCCCGGCTGGAGGAAGGAGGAAGAGACCACCGGCTGGAGGAGGGAGGAAGAGACCACCGGCTGGAGGAGGGAGGAAGAGACCACCGGCTGGAGGAGGGAGGAAGAGATCACCGGCTGGAAAAAGGAGGAAGAGACCACCGGCTGGAGGACGGAGGAAGAGACCACCGGCTGGAGGAGGGAGGAAGAGACCACCGGCTGGAGGAGGGAGGGAGAGACCACCGGCTGGAGGAGGAAGAGACCACCGGCTGGAGGAGGGAGGAAGAGACCACCGGCTGGAGGAGGGAGGAAGAGACCATCGGCTGGAGGAGGGAGGAGGAGACCACCGGCTGGAGGAGGGAGGAAGAGACCACCGGCTGGAGGAGGGAGGAAGAGACCATCGGCTGGAGGAGGGAGGAAGAGACCACCGGCTGGAGGAGGGAGGAAGAGACCACCGGCTGGAGGAGGAAGAGACCACCGGCTGGAGGAGGGAGGAAGAGACCACCGGCTGGAGGAGGGAGGGAGAGACCACCGGCTGGAGGAGGGAGGAAGAGACCACCGGCCGGAGGAGGGAGGGAGAGACCACCGGCTGGAGGAGGGAGGGAGAGACCACCGGCCGGAGGAGGGAGGGAGAGACCACCGGCTGGAGGAGGGAGGGAGAGACCACCGGCCGGAGGAGGGAGGGAGAAACCACCGGCCGGAGGAGGGAGGGAGAGACCACCGGCTGGAGGAGGGACGGAGAGACCACCGGCTGGAGGAGGGAGGGAGAGACCACCGGCCGGAGGAGAGAGGAAGGGACCACCGGCTGGAGGAGGGAGGAAGAGACCACCGGCTGGAGGAGGGAGGAAGAGACCACCGGCCGGAGGAGGGAGGGAGAGACCACCGGCTGGAGGAGGGAGGGATAGACCACCGGCCGGAGGAGGGAGGGAGAGACCACCGGCTGGAGGAGGGAGGGAGAGACCACCGGCCGGAGGAGGGAGGGAGAGACCACCGGCCGGAGGAGGGAGGGAGAGACCACCGGCTGGAGGAGGGAGGGAGAGACCACCGGCTGGAGGAGGGAGGGAGAGACCACCGGCCGGAGGAGAGAATAAGGGACCACCGGCTGGAGGAGGGAGGAAGAGACCACCGGCTGGAGGAGGGAGGAAGAGACCACCGGCTGGAGGAGGGAGGAAGACACCACCGGCTGGAAAAATGAGGAAGAGACCACCGGCTGGAGGAGGGAGTAAGAGACCACCGGCTGGAGGAGGGAGGAAGAAATCACCGGCTGGAGGAGGTAGGAAGAGACCACCGGCTGGAGGAGGGAGGAAGAGACCACCGGGTGGAGGAGGGAGGAAGAGATCAACGGCTGGAAAAGGAGGAAGAGACCACCGGCTGGAGGACGGAGGAAGAGACCACCGGCTGGAGGAGGGAGGAAGAGACCACCGGCTGGAGGAGGGAGGGAGAGACCACCGGCTGGAGGAGGGAGGAAGAGACCACCGGCTGGAGGAGGGAGGAAGAGACCACCGGCTGGAGGAGGGAGGGAGAGACCACCGGCTGGAGGAGGGAGGAAGAGACCACCGGCTGGAAAAGGGAGGAAGAGACCACCGGCTGGAGGAGGGAGGAAGAGGCCACCGGCTGGAGGAGGGTGGAAGAGACCACCGGCTGGAGGAGGGAGGGAGAGACCACCGGCTGGAGGAGGGAGGAAGACACCACCGGCTGGAAAAATGAGGAAGAGACCACCGGCTGGAGGAGGGAGTAAGAGACCACCGGCTGGAGGAGGGAGGAAGAAATCACCGGCTGGAGGAGGTAGGAAGAGACCACCGGCTGGAGGAGGGAGGAAGAGACCACCGGGTGGAGGAGGGAGGAAGAGATCAACGGCTGGAAAAGGAGGAAGAGACCACCGGCTGGAGGACGGAGGAAGAGACCACCGGCTGGAGGAGGGAGGAAGAGACCACCGGCTGGAGGAGGGAGGGAGAGACCACCGGCTGGAGGAGGGAGGAAGAGACCACCGGCTGGAGGAGGGAGGAAGAGACCACCGGCTGGAGGAGGGAGGAAGAGACCATCGGCTGGAGGAGGGAGGAGGAGACCACCGGCTGGTGTAGGGAGGAAGAGACCACCGGCTGGAGGAGGGAGGAAGAGACCATCGGCTGGAGGAGGGAGGAAGAGACCACCGGCTGGAGGAGGGAGGAAGAGACCACCGGCTGGAGGAGGGAGGAAGAGACCACCGGCTGGAGGAGGGAGGAAGAGACCACCGGCTGGAGGAGGGAGGGAGAGACCACGGGCTGGAGGAGGGAGGAAGAGACCACCGGCTGGAGGAGGGAGGGAGAGACCACCGGCTGGAGGAGGGAGGAAGAGACCACCGGCTAGAGGAGGGAGGAAGAGTCCACCGGCTGGAGGAGGGAGGAAGAGACCACCGGCTGGAGGAGGGAGGAAGAGACCACCGGCTGGAGGAGGGAGGGAGAGGCCACCGGCTGGAATAGGGAGGAAGAGACCACCAGCAGGAGGAGGGAGGAAGAGACCACCGGCTGGAGGAGGGAGGGAGAGACCACCGGCTGGAGGAGGGAGAAAGAGACCACCGGCTGGAGGAGGGAGGAAGAGACCACCGGCTGGAGGAGGGAGGGAGAGACCACCGGCTGGTGGAGGGAGGGAGAGACCACCGGCTGGAGGAGGGAGGAAGAGAATACCGGCTGGAGGAGGAAGAGACCACCGGCTGGAGGAGGGAGGAAGAGACCACCGGCTGGAGGAGGGAGGAAGAGACCACCTGCTGGAGGAGGGAGGGAGAGACCATCGGCTGGAGGAGGGAGGAAGAGACCACCTGCTGGAGGAGGGAGGGAGAGACCACCGGCTGGAAAAGGGAGGAAGAGACCACCGGCTGGAGGAGGGAGGAAGAGACCACCGGCTGGAGGAGGGTGGAAGAGACAACTGGCTGGAGGAGGGAGGGAGAGACCACCGGCTGGAGGAGGGAGGAAGACACCACCGGCTGGAAAAATGAGGAAGAGACCACCGGCTGGAGGAGGGAGGAAGAGACCACCGGCTGGAGGAGGGAGGAAGAGACCACCGGCTGGAGGAGGGAGGGAGAGACCTCCGGCTGGAGGAGGGAGGGAGAGACCACCTGCTGGAGGAGGGAGGGAGAGACCATCGGCTGGAGGAGGGAGGAAGAGACCACCTGCTGGAGGAGGGAGGGAGAGACCACCTGCTGGAGGAGGGAGGGAGAGACCATCGGCTGGAGGAGGGAGGAAGAGACCACCTGCTGGAGGAGGGAGGGAGAGACCATCGGCTGGAGGAGGGAGGAAGAGACCACCTGCTGGAGGAGGGAGGGAGAGACCACCGGCTGGAAAAGGGAGGAAGAGACCACCGGCTGGAGGAGGGAGGAAGAGACCACCGGCTGGAGGAGGGTGGAAGAGACAACTGGCTGGAGGAGGGAGGGAGAGACCACCGGCTGGAGGAGGGAGGAAGACACCACCGGCTGGAAAAATGAGGAAGAGACCACCGGCTGGAGGAGGGAGGAAGAGACCACCGGCTGGAGGAGGGAGGAAGAGACCACCGGCTGGAGGAGGGAGGGAGAGACCTCCGGCTGGAGGAGGGAGGGAGAGACCCCCGGCTGGAGGAAGGAGGAAGAGACCACCGGCTGGAGGAGGGAGGAAGAAATCACCGGCTGGAGGAGGGAGGAAGAGACCACCGGCTGGAGGAGGGAGGAAGAGATCACCGGCTGGAAAAAGGAGGAAGAGACCACCGGCTGGAGGACGGAGGAAGAGACCACCGGCTGGAGGAGGGAGGAAGAGACCACCGGCTGGAGGAGGGAGGGAGAGACCACCGGCTGGAGGAGGAAGAGACCACCGGCTGGAGGAGGGAGGAAGAGACCACCGGCTGGAGGAGGGAGGAAGAGACCATCGGCTGGAGGAGGGAGGAGGAGACCACCGGCTGGAGGAGGGAGGAAGAGACCACCGGCTGGAGGAGGGAGGAAGAGACCATCGGCTGGAGGAGGGAGGAAGAGACCACCGGCTGGAGGAGGGAGGAAGAGACCACCGGCTGGAGGAGGAAGAGACCACCGGCTGGAGGAGGGAGGAAGAGACCACCGGCTGGAGGAGGGAGGGAGAGACCACCGGCTGGAGGAGGGAGGAAGAGACCACCGGCCGGAGGAGGGAGGGAGAGACCACCGGCTGGAGGAGGGAGGGAGAGACCACCGGCCGGAGGAGGGAGGGAGAGACCACCGGCTGGAGGAGGGAGGGAGAGACCACCGGCCGGAGGAGGGAGGGAGACACCACCGGCCGGAGGAGGGAGGGAGAGACCACCGGCTGGAGGAGGGACGGAGAGACCACCGGCTGGAGGAGGGAGGGAGAGACCACCGGCCGGAGGAGAGAGGAAGGGACCACCGGCTGGAGGAGGGAGGAAGAGACCACCGGCTGGAGGAGGGAGGAAGAGACCACCGGCCGGAGGAGGGAGGGAGAGACCACCGGCTGGAGGAGGGAGGCATAGACCACCGGCCGGAGGAGGGAGGGAGAGACCACCGGCTGGAGGAGGGAGGGAGAGACCACCGGCCGGAGGAGGGAGGGAGAAACCACCCGCCGGAGGAGGGAGGGAGAGACCACCGGCTGGAGGAGGGAGGGAGAGACCACCGGCTGGAGGAGGGAGGGAGAGACCACCGGCCGGAGGAGAGAGGAAGGGACCACCGGCTGGAGGAGGGAGGAAGAGACCACCGGCTGGAGGAGGGAGGAAGAGACCACCGGCTGGAGGAGGGAGGAAGAGACCACTGTCAGGAGGAGGAAGAGACCACCGGCTGGAGGAGGGAGGGAGAGACCACCGGCTGGAGGAGGGAGGAAGAGACCACCGGCTGGAAAAGGGAGGAAGAGACCACCGGCTGGAGGAGGGAGGAAGAGGCCACCGGCTGGAGGAGGGAGGGAGAGACCACCGGCTGGAGGAGGGAGGAAGACACCACCGGCTGGAAAAATGAGGAAGAGACCACCGGCTGGAGGAGGGAGGAAGAGACCACCGGCTGGAGGAGGGAGGAAGAAATCACCGGCTGGAGAAGGGAGGAAGAGACCACCGGCTGGAGGAGGGAGGAAGAGACCACCGGCTGGAGGAGGGAGGAAGAGATCAACGGCTGGAAAAAGGAGGAAGAGACCACCGGCTGGAGGACGGAGGAAGAGACCACCGGCTGGAGGAGGGAGGAAGAGACCACCGGCTGGAGGAGGGAGGGAGAGACCACCGGCTGGAGGAGGAAGAGACCACCGGCTGGAGGAGGGAGGAAGAGACCACCAGCTGGAGGAGGGAGGAAGAGACCATCGGCTGGAGGAGGGAGGAGGAGACCACCGGCTGGTGTAGGGAGGAAGAGACCACCGGCTGGAGGAGGGAGGAAGAGACCATCGGCTGGAGGAGGGAGGAAGAGACCACCGGCTGGAGGAGGGAGGAAGAGACCACTGGCTGCAGGAGGAAGAGACCACCGGCTGGAGGAGGGAGGAAGAGACCACCGGCTGGAGGAGGGAGGGAGAGACCACCGGCTGGAGGAGGGAGGAAGAGACCACCGGCTGGAGGAGGGAGGAAGAGACCACCGGCTGGAGGAGGGAGGAAGAGACCACCGGCTGGAGGAAGGAGGGAGAGGCCACCGGCTGGAATAGGGAGGAAGAGACCACCGGCAGGAGGAGGGAGGAAGAGACCACCGGCTGGAGGAGGGAGGGAGAGACCACCGGCTGGAGGAGGGAGGAAGAGACCACCGGCTGGAGGAGGGAGGAAGAGACCACCGGCTGGAGGAGGGAGGGAGAGACCACCGGCTGGAGGAGGGAGGGAGAGACCACCGGCTGGAGGAGGGAGGAAGAGACCACCGGCTGGAGGAGGAAGAGACCACCGGCTGGAGGAGGGAGGAAGAGACCACCGGCTGGAGGAGGGAGGAAGAGACCACCTGCTGGAGGAGGGAGGGAGAGACCACCGGCTGGAGGAGGGAGGAAGAGACCACCTGCTGGAGGAGGGAGGGAGAGACCACCGGCTGGAAAAGGGAGGAAGAGACCACCGGCTGGAGGAGGGAGGAAGAGACCACCGGCTGGAGGAGGGAGGAAGAGACCACCGGCTGGAGGAGGGAGGGAGAGACCACCGGCTGGAGGAGGAAGGAAGAGACCACCGGCTGGAGGAGGGAGGAAGAGACCACCGGCTGGAGGAGGGAGGAAGAGACCACCGGCTGGAGGAGGGAGAAAGAGACCACCGGCTGGAGGAGGGAGGGAGAGACCTCAGGCTGGAGGAGGGAGGAAGAGACCACCGGCTGGAGGAGGGAGGGAGAGACCACTGGCTGGAGGAGGAATAGACCACCGGATGGAGGAGGGAGGAAGAGACCACCGGCTGGAGGAGGGAGGAAGAGACCACCGGCTGGAGGAGGGAGGAAGAGACCACCGGCTGGAGGAGGGAGGGAGAGACTACCGGCTGGAGGAGGGAGGAAGAGACCACCGGCTGGAGGAGGGAGGGAGAGACCACCGGCTGGAGGAGGGAGGGAGAGACCACCGGCTGGAGGAGGGAGGAAGAGACCACAGCTGGCGGAGGGACGAAAAGACCACCGGCTGGAGGAGGGAGGAAGAGACCACCGGCCTGAGGAGGGAGGAAGAGACCACCTGCTGGAGGAGGGAGGGAGAGACCACCGGCTGGAGGAGGGAGGGAGAGACCACCTGCTGGAGGAGGGAGGAAGAGACCACCTGCTGGAGGAGGGAGGAAGAGACCACCGGCTGGAGGAGGGAGGGAGAGACCACCTGGCTGGAGGAGGGAGGAAGAGACCACCGGCTGGAGGAGGGAGGAAGAGACCACCTGGCTGGAGGAGGGAGGGAGAGACCATCGGCTGGAGGAGGGGGGGAGAGACCACCGGCTGGAGGAGAGAGGGAGAGCGCAACGGCTGGAGGAGGGAGGGAGAGACCACCGGCTGTAGGAGGGAGGGAGAGCCCAACGGCTGGAGGTGGGAGGGAGAGACCACCGGCTGGAGGAGGGAGGGAGGGACCACAGGCTGGAGGAGGGAGGAAGAGACCACCGGCTGGAGGAGGGAGAGAGAGACCATCGGCTGGAGGAGGGAGGAAGAGTCCACCGGCTGGAGGAGGGAGGAAGAGACCACCGGCTGGAGGAGGGAGGAAGAGACCACCGGCTGGAGGAGGGAGGGAGAGGCCACCGGCTGGAAAAGGGAGGAAGAGACCACCCGCAGGAGGAGGGAGGAAGAGACCACCGGCTGGAGGAGGGAGGGAGAGACCACCGGCTGGAGGAGGGAGGAAGAGACCACCGGCTGGAGGAGGGAGGAAGAGACCACCGGCTGGAGGAGGGAGGGAGAGACCACCGGCTGGAGGAGGGAGGGAGAGACCACCGGCTGGAGGAGGGAGGAAGAGACCACCGGCTGGAGGAGGAAGAGACCACCGGCTGGAGGAGGGAGGAAGAGACCACCGGCTGGAGGAGGGAGGAAGAGACCACCTGCTGGAGGAGGGAGGGAGAGACCACCGGCTGGAGGAGGGAGGAAGAGACCACCTGCTGGAGGAGGGAGGGAGAGACCACCGGCTGGAAAAGGGAGGAAGAGACCACCGGCTGGAGGAGGGAGGAAGAGACCACCGGCTGGAGGAGGGAGGAAGAGACCACCGGCTGGAGGAGGGAGGAAGAGACCACCGGCTGGAGGAGGGAGGGAGAGACCACCGGCTGGAGGAGGGAGGAAGAGACCACCGGCTGGAGGAGGGAGGAAGAGACCACCGGCTGGAGGAGGGAGGAAGAGACCACCGGCTGGAGGAGGGAGGAAGAGACCACCGGCTGGAGGAGGGAGGGAGAGACCACCGGCTGGAGGAGGAAGGTAGAGACCACCGGCTGGAGGAGGGAGGAAGAGACCACCGGCTGGAGGAGGAAGGGAGAGACCACCGGCTGGAGGAGGGAGGAAGAGACCACCGGCTGGAGGAGGGAGGGAGAGACCACCGGCTGAAGGAGGGAGGAAGAGACCACCGGCTGGAGGAGGAAGGGAGAGACCACCGGCTGGAGGAGGGAGGAAGAGACCACCGGCTGGAGGAGGGAGGGAGAGACCACCGGCTGGAGGAGGGAGGGAGAGACCACCGGCTGGAGGAGGGAGGAAGAGACCACAGCTGGAGGAGGGAGGAAGAGACCACCGGCTGGAGGAGGGAGGAAGAGACCACCGGCTGGAGGAGGGAGGAAGAGACCACCTGCTGGAGGAGGGAGGGAGAGACCACCGGCTGGAGGAGGGAGGGAGAGACCACCTGCTGGAGGAGGGAGGAAGAGACCACCTGCTGGAGGAGGGAGGAAGAGACCACCGGCTGGAGGAGGGAGGGAGAGACCACCTGGCTGGAGGAGGGAGGAAGAGACCACCGGCTGGAGGAGGGAGGAAGAGACCACCTGGCTGGAGGAGGGAGGGAGAGACCATCGGCTGGAGGAGGGAGGGAGAGACCACCGGCTGGAGGAGAGAGGGAGAGCGCAACGGCTGGAGGAGGGAGGGAGAGACCACTGGCTGTAGGAGGGAGGGAGAGCCCAACGGCTGGAGGTGGGAGGGAGAGACCACCGGCTGGAGGAGGGAGGGAGAGACGATTGGCGGGATGAGGGAGGGAGAGACCACCGGCTGGAAGAGAGAGGGAGAGACCACAGACTGGAGGAGGGAGGAAGAGACCACCGGCTGGAGGAGGGAGGGAGGGACCATCGGCTGGAGGAGGGAGGAAGAGACCACCTACCTGGAGGAAGGAGGGAGAGACTACCGGCTGGAGGAGGGAGGGAGAGACCACCGGCTGGAGGAAGGAGGGAGAGCCCAACGGCTGGAGGAGGGAGGGAGAGACCACCGGCTTGAGGGGGGAGGGAGAGACCATCGGCTTAAGCCATTGGCTTAAGCCAATGCACCCAACCTAGTCAGGTCAGGTCACATTGAAAATGGCAAATGTGATACCTATTTTCAAAACAGGTGACAGGTCCTTAGCTTCGAACTATAGACCAATAAGCCTAACCTCCATAGTGGGAAAATTTATGGAATCAATAATTGCCGAGGCAGTTCGTAGCCACCTTGAAAAGCATAAATTAATCAACGAATCTCAGCATGGTTTTACAAAGGGGCGTTCCTGCCTTACGAATTTATTAACTTTTTTCACTAAGGTATTTGAGGAGGTAGATCATGGTAATGAATATGATATTGTGTATATGGACTTCAGTAAGGCTTTTGACAGGGTCCCACATCAGAGACTATTGAGGAAAATTAAAGCACATGGAATAGGAGGAGAAATTTTTTCCTGGATAGAGGCATGGTTGACAAATAGGCAGCAGAGAGTTTGCATAAATGGGGAGAAATCAGAGTGGGGTAGCGTCACGAGCGGTGTTCCACAGGGGTCAGTGTTGGGCCCCCTGCTGTTCACAATCTACATAAACGACATAGATGAGGGCATAAAGAGCAACATCGGCAAGTTTGCCGATGACACCAAAATAGGCCGTCGAATTCATTCTGACGAGGACATTCGAGCACTCCAGGAAGATTTGAATAGACTGATGCAGTGGTCGGAGAAGTGGCAGATGCAGTTTAATATAGACAAATGCAAAGTTCTAAATGTTGGACAGGACAATAACCATGCCACATATAAACTAAATAATGTAGATCTTAATATTACGGATTGCGAAAAAGATTTAGGAGTTCTGGTTAGCAGTAATCTGAAACCAAGACAACAGTGCATAAGTGTTCGCAATAAAGCTAATAGAATCCTTGGCTTCATATCAAGAAGCATAAATAATAGGAGTCCTCAGGTTGTTCTTCAACTCTATACATCCTTGGTTAGGCCTCATTTAGATTATGCTGCGCAGTTTTGGTCACCGTATTACAGAATGGATATAAATTCTCTGGAAAATGTACAAAGGAGGATGACAAAGATGATCCCATGTATCAGAAACCTTCCCTATGAGGATAGACTAAGGGCCCTGAAACTGCACTCTCTAGAAAGACGTAGAATTAGGGGGGATATGATTGAGGTGTATAAGTGGAAGACAGGAATAAATAAAGGGGATGTAAATAGTGTGCTGAAAATATCTAGCCTAGACAGGACTCGCAGCAATGGTTTTAAGTTGGAAAAATTCAGATTCAGGAAGGATATAGGAAAGTACTGGTTTGGTAATAGAGTTGTGGATGAGTGGAACAAACTCCCAAGTACCGTTATAGAGGCCAGAACGTTGTGTAGCTTTAAAAATAGGTTGGATAAATACATGAGTAGATGTGGGTGGGTGTGAGTTAGACCTGATAGCTTGTGCTAACAGGTCGGTTGCCGTGTTCCTCCCTTAAGTCAATGTGACCTGACCTGACTAGGTTGGGTGCATTGGCTTAAGCCGGTAGGAGACTTGGACCTGCCTCGCATGGGCCAGTAGGCCTTCTGCAGTGTCCCTTCGTTCTTATGTTCTTCTTATGTTCTTATGAGACCACCGGCTGTAGGAGGGAGGGAGAGCCCAACGGCTGGATGTGGGAGGGAGAGACCACCGGCTGTAGGAGGGAGGGAGAGACGATCGGCGGGATGAGGGAGAGAGAGACCACCGGCTGGAAGAGAGAGGGAGAGACCACAGGCTGGAGGAGGGAGGAAGAGACCACCTGCTGGAGGAGGGAGGGAGAGACCATCGGCTGGAGGAGGGAGGAAGAGACCACCTGGATGGAGGAAGGAGGGAGAGACTACCGGCTGGAGGAGGGAGGGAGAGACTTCCGGCTGGAGGAGGGAGGGAGAGACCACCGGCTGGAGGAAGGAGGGAGAGCCCAACGGCTGGAGGAGGGAGGGAGAGACCACCTGGCTGAAGGAGGGAGGGTGAGACCACCTGGCTGAAGGAGGGAGGGTGAGACCACCTGGCTGGAGGAGGGAGGGAGGAAGAGATCACCTGGCTGGAGGAGGGAAGGTGAGACCACCTGGCTGAAGGAGGGAGGGTGAGACCACCTGGCTGAAGGAGGGAGGGTGAGACCACCTGGCTGAAGGAGGGAGGGTGAGACCACCTGGCTGAAGGAGGGAGGGTGATACCACCCGGCTGAAGGAGGAAGGATGAGACCACCTGGCTGAAGGAGGGAGGGTGAGATCACCTGGCTGAAGGAGAGAGGGAGAGACCACCGGCTGGAAGAGGGAGGGAGAGATCACCTGGCTCAAGGAGGGAGGGAGAGATCACCTGGCTCAAGGAGGGAGGGAGAGATCACCTGGCGGGAGGAGGGACAGAGGGAGAGAGGGAAGGAGAGACCAACTGACTGGAGGAGGGAGGGAGGGAGAAACTACTTTACTGGAGGAGGGAGGGAGTGAGTGAGGGAGGGAGGGAGTGAGGGAGAGACCACCTGGATACAGGAGAGATGGAGAGACCACCTCCCTGGACGGAGAGAGGGAGTGAGGGAGAGACCACCTGACTTGAGGAGGGAGGGCGGGAGAGACCACCTGGCTGGAGGAGGGAGGGAGTGAGGGAGGGAGGGAGTAAGGGAGAGACCACCTGACTGGAGGAGGGAGGGAGGGAGAGACCACCTGGCTGGTGGAGGGAGGGAGTGAGGGAGAGACCACCTGGCTTGAGGAGGGAGGGCGGGAGAGACCACCTGGCTGGAGGAGGGAGGGAGTGAGGGAGGGAGGGAGTAAGGGAGAGACCACCTGACTGGAGGAGGGAGGGAGGGAGAGACCACCTGGCTGGAGGAGGGAGTGAGTGAGGGATGGAGGGAGTGAGGGAGCGACCACCTGATTGTAGGAGGGAGGGAGGGAAAGACCATCTGGCTGGAGGAGGGAGGGAGGGAGTGAGGGAGAGACCACCTTGCTGGAGGAGGGAGGGAGAGACCACCTGGCTGGAGGAGGGAGGGAGGAAGGGAGGGAGGGAGAAACCACCTGACTGGAGGAGGGAGGGAGGGAGGGAGGGAGGGAGAGACCACCTGGCTGGAGGAGGGAGGAAGGGAGGGATTGAGGGAAAGACCACCTGGCTGGAGGAGGGAGGGAGGGATAGACCACCTGGCTGGTGGAGGGAGGGAGTGAGGGAGAGACCACCTGGCTGGAGGAGGGAGGGAGAGACCACCTGGCTGCAGGAGGGAGGGAGAGACCACCTGGCTGCAGGAGGGAGGGAGAGACCACCTGGCTGGAGGAGGGAGGGAGGGAGGGAGGGAGGGAGAGACCACCTGACTGGAGGAGGGAGGGAGGGAGAGACCACCTGGCTGGAGGAGGGAGGGAGAGACCACCTGGCTGGAGGAGGGAGGAAGGGAGGGATTGAGGGAAAGACCACCTGGCTGGAGGAGGGAGGGAGGGAGAGACCACCTGGCTGGTGGAGGGAGGGAGTGAGGGAGAGATCACCTGGCTTGAGGAGGGAGGGAGAGACCACATGGCTGGAGGAGGGAGGAAGGGAGTGAGAAACCACCTGAGAGGAGGAGATAAAGAAGGAGAGACCACCTGGCTGGAGGAGGGAGGGAGGGAGAAACCATCTGGCTGGAGGAGGGAGGAAGGGAGGGATTGAGGGATAGACCACCTGGCTGGAGGAGGGAGGAAGGAGGGAGGGAGGGAGGAAGAGACCACTTGGCTGGAGTAGGGAGGGAGGGATGGAGGGAGGGATGGAGGGGGAGACCACCTAGCTTGAGGAAGGAGGGAGGGAGGGAGAGACCACCTGACTGGAGGAGGGAGGGAGGGAGGGATGGAGGAAGAGACCACCTGGCTGGAAGAGGGAGGAAGAAGGGAGGGAGGGAAAGACCACCTGGCTGGAGGAGGGAGGAAAGAGGGAGGGAGGGAGGGAAAGACCACCTGGCTGGAGGAGGGAGGGAGGGAGAGACCACCTGGCTGGAGGAGGGAGAGAGGGAGGGAGAGACCAACTGGCTGGAGGAGGGAGGGAGAGGGGGACCAACTGGCTGGAGGAGGGAGGGAGGGAGAGGCCACCTGGCTGAAGGAGGGAGGGAGGGAGAGACCACCTGGCTGGAGGAGGGAGGGAGGGACAGACCACCTGGCTGGAGGAGGGAGGGAGGGAGAGACCAACTGGCTGGAGGAGGGAGGGAGGGAGAGACCAACTGGCTGGAGGAGGGAGGGAGGGAGAGACCAACTGGCTGGAGGAGGGAGGGAGGGAGAGACCAACTGGCTGGAGGAGGGAATGAGGGAGAGACCACCTGGCTGGAGGACGGAGGGAGGGAGAGAGAGACCACCTGGCTGGAGGAGGGAGGGAGGGAGAGACCAACTGGCTGGAGGAGGGAGGGAGGGAGAGACCACCTGGCTGGAGGAGGGAGGGAGGGACAGACCACCTGGCTGGAGGAGGGAGGGAGGGAGGGACCAACTGGCTGGAGGAGGGAGGGAGGGAGAGACCAACTGGCTGGAGGAGGGAGGGAGGGAGAGACCACCTGGCTGGAGGAGGGAGGGAGGGAGAGACCAACTGGCTGGAGGAGGGAGGGAGGGAGAGACCACCTGGCTGGAGGAGGGAGGGAGGGAGAGACCAACTGGCTGGAGGAGGGAGGGAGGGAGAGACCACCTGGCTGGAGGAGGGAGGGAGGGAGAGACCAACTGGCTGGAGGAGGGAGGGAGGGAGAGACCACCTGGCTGGAGGAGGGAGGGAGGGAGAGACCAACTGGCTGGAGGAGGGAGGGAGGGAGAGACCACCTGGCTGGAGGAGGGAGGGAGGGAGAGACCAACTGGCTGGAGGAGGGAGGGAGGGAGAGACCAACTGGCTGGAGGAGGGAGGGAGGGAGAGACCACCTGGCTGGAGGAGGGAGGGAGGGAGAGACCAACTGGCTGGAGGAGGGAGGGAGGGAGAGACCAACTGGCTGGAGGAGGGAGGGAGGGAGAGACCACCTGGCTGGAGGAGGGAGGGAGGGAGAGACCACCTGGCTGGAGGAGGGAGGGAGGGAGAGACCAACTGGCTGGAGGAGGGAGGGAGGGAGAGACCACCTGGCTGGAGGAGGGAGGGAGGGAGAGACCACCTGGCTGGAGGAGGGAGGGAGGGAGAGACCAACTGGCTGGAGGAGGGAGGGAGGGAGAGACCAACTGGCTGGAGGAGGGAGGGAGGGAGAGATCACGCTACTAATAACATGATGAAGGTGTGACACGGAAGGTCAAGTTAACGTAACTCTGATACAATGGCTGGTGTTAATCCCGGCGTCAGGACACAACAATGTTGTTTTAATTCTTACCAACAAGAAAGTTTCGAAGATCTTTTGTTTGGGTTAGTGCTTTATTATGTGTATTTGAAGGAATTCCTATATAGGTCTTCTTACAAATTTGTAAAATAACAAAGAATTTCAGTTTTGGTCAATTCTTGATGAGTTGTGATGCCAACGATGTGCGACCCTTTTGATTACGACAACAACAACAACACCAACAACAACAACAACAACAACAACAACAACAACAACAATGATAATAATAATAATAATAATAATAATAATAATAATAATAATAATAATAATAATAAAAATAATAATAATAATAATAATAATAATAATAATAATAATAATAATAATAATAATAAAAATAATAATAATAATAATAATAATAATAATAATAATAATAATAATAAAAATAATAATAATAATAATAATAATAATAATAATAATAATAATAATAATAATAATAATAATAATAATAATAATAATAATAATAATAATAATAAAAATAATAATAATAATAATAATAATAATGTCTCGCTCACGTAAAACATTTCACGCAAGTTTCATGAAATTTGTAAAATTAGATAACACTAATTCTGATAAATATTTCCTTTTGTCATTATTATTATTATTATTATTATTATTATTATTATTATTATTATTATTATTATTATTATTATTATTATTAAAGATTCGCCGGTATTCTCCCGGCCCGGGCCTTGTCCAAGTGGTGGCCCGGCATTGGCTCCCTCTTTAGGGAGTGTCTGAGACCTAAGTCTCCCATGGGAGGAGGCACAAGTACCTCCTCATCTTTGAGACCAACTGTCCCCAGGCCTAGCCACAAGCTAGGCCTCTCTGGTCTGTCATCCCCGCCACAAGGGGGCTAATGGGAATGCCAGTCTTGTGAGCTGCAAGCTCCGGCTCAGGCACCTACCCTACCCTAGAAGGGCTGGGCATGGTGTCGATCCCTTTTGTCATAACGTTGTATATTATGGTTTCATTTTTATATTTTATTCTTACAGTCAACATTAGTTTTATAGTAATGAATTTTAAGTTGAACAATTTTGGTAATGTCAAAATAAAATGCTATTATATAAACATTTTCAACACAAGTTCGATAACTGCAATTCAATTTTTTTTTTTTTTTTTTTTATTCACCGGTATTCTCCGGGCCCGGGTCTTTTCCAAGTAGTGGTGACCCGGCCTTGGCTCCCTATCTGATTTTTTAATAAATATTTCCAAGAGAAAGATTTTTTGAAAAAGTTAGATAATATACTTTCACATTAAGTAATTGTGGCTAACAAAGAAAAGGGAGATTCCAGTACGGAGGAGGTAAAGCAAGTCCTGCAACATCAATTACAGAGTTAAGCATAAATTTACATTATTTACACTATTTTCAAGGCGAGACGCTAAACCCTTGGGAATTAAAGAACTTAGTGAATAGGAGGAGAGCAAATTTCATCTAAAGAAGATGATGATAGGTGCAGTTACTTGGAATTAGAGCACTTCACCAAGATTCAGGAATAAGTCGCGATATATCACGGTTTCTAGTATATATTTGTATTCTTATACACCGATGGTAATAATCAACCATCGCACTTACTATGAAGCCTTCATTTTTACTTCAGATTTTAATGTACTGTATGTACATTGTTACTCAGTGTGCTACAATAAAATTTATATAAGTAATAAATGTTCATTTAGTTTGTTTAACTCATTAGTAGCAGCGTGCTAGTGAGTTAATGTGAAATGGAGTGTGTTGGTTTTCTTGGAGTAGACTGTAAGTTGTATAAGTTACTGTTAATATTATATATATTTTTGTAGAGGTGAGTTTGTTTGTCCTTCCATATACTATATTAATTACTTGAACTCATGCTTAATTTGTATGAGTATATGCTGGCCCAAAGTTCACTGTGTTTTGAGAGTAATTTTATAAGCCTTAGACAGCAGAGTGAGCAGCCTTTACGAGCCAGGAACATTTTATCTAAGTTACGACATCAAAGTCGTAACAATATATATATATATATATATATATATATATATATATATATATATATATATATATACAAAGTAGAAGTGATGCAAGGAGGGAAGAGTATATGGAGAAAAAGAGAGAAGTTAAGAGAGTGGTGAAGCAATGTAAAAAGAGAGCAAATGAGAGAGTGGGTGAGATGTTATCAACAAATTTTGTTGAAAATAAGAAAAAGTTTTGGAGTGAGATTAACAAGTTAAGAAAGCCTAGAGAACAAATGGATTTGTCAGTTAAAAATAGGAGAGGAGAATTATTAAATGGAGAGTTAGAGGTATTGGGAAGATGGAAGGAATATTTTGAGGAATTGTTAAATGTTGATGAAGATAGGGAAGCTGTGATTTCGTGTATAGGGCAAGGAGGAATAACATCTTGTAGGAGTGAGGAAGAGCCAGTTGTGAGTGTGGGGGAAGTTCGTGAGGCAGTAGGTAAAATGAAAGGGGGTAAGGCAGCCGGGATTGATGGGATAAAGATAGAAATGTTAAAAGCAGGTGGGGATATAGTTTTGGAGTGGTTGGTGCAATTATTTAATAAATGTATGGAAGAGGGTAAGGTACCTAGGGATTGGCAGAGAGCATGCATAGTTCCTTTGTATAAAGGCAAAGGGGATAAAAGAGAGTGCAAAAATTATAGGGGGATAAGTCTGTTGAGTGTACCTGGTAAAGTGTATGGTAGAGTTATAATTGAAAGAATTAAGAGTAAGACGGAGAATAGGATAGCAGATGAACAA
>NW_027195676.1:0-25000 GCF_038502225.1 Cherax quadricarinatus | reverse complement strand
GCCCGAGGCCACTCGAAGCTACGTGGATCAGCATGCCATGTAGACCAGCATGCCACGAAGATCACGACACCACGTGGATCACGACGCCACGTTGGGTGTGGGCGATGTCACGTGTATCTACAAGTCAAGTGAGTTACCAGATGTCCCAGGCCACAAGCTGTGGTCTGCTGCCTGCATCACATCGACGTCACGCACGATGCTGCCCGACTTCATGACGTCACGATGTCTGCTGACGTCACCTCACGATGTCTGCCTGACGTCACCTCGAGATGTCTGCTGACGTCACAGTGCTGCTGACGTCATCACGCCCGACATCACATGATGTCACCATCGAGTGTTCAGTAATTATTAAAATATTGTCAAGAAGACTAAGAGAAGATGTATGTCATGTGTTAATTCCTCTCAGTCAGTGTTCTCACATTTTAGTATATGTCTTAGTGTCAGTTTTATGCACAGAAAAGCATCATTTGCTAGTTTAAGCCATGTTGTACCGCATGTACCGCGGGTGTGTTTAAAGTTTCCCTGTGTCCAGTGAGGTCTGAGCCAGACCTGAGTAGCACCACTGTGTTAAGTCACCCGACATGACCAGTGCATTTGACAGCTGATGTCAAGACAGCCCCGAGTGACCGAGCCCTCTTGTACAGAAAGCGTTTATGCTCGTCGCTCGTGATGTTCTGCAGAATCGTACCTGCTACGATTCCCATCGAGATTTGTTTCACTTCACCTCCAGACCGTCAGAGTGCAGTTATATGTAGAGAAACAAGTTTGAGGACGCTTAGACTAACCTCTACTATAACTCCAACTGCCGAGAGAATGATACTCGTCAAGCCGCAGTCAGCCCTGTCGGCAGGCGCTGTGTCAGCCTCGTGTCACAAGCTTCAGTGAGCAGCCTGCACAAAGAAGATGTCACTTTGACTGCTAGCTCTCTCACTGCAGTCTGGTGTATAATGTTACAACTCCCAGATGTTTCGCCCAGTCGTCTCTGCCACGACTCGCTCCACGCTCGCCGGCAGTGACAGCCCAGCGACAGTACCAGTCGAGAAGTGTCCTCCCGAGTCGCTTGCCAGAAAGTCCTGCCCAGTTGCCGAGTTTTGTCGACGCCTCACTCGAGGGCACCAGCATGTCGTGCCCCAGGTTGAGTGAAACCTACAGTGACTCCTACGATGACTGCTTCACCGTTCCAGAGGAGACTGTACCCTGTTACGTCACAGCTCAGCCGCAGCGATGTCTCCTGTGTTGCAGTATCTGTCCAGACGCAGGAAGGCGTGCAGTGATGCCCATCGACGCTCACTGCCTTTGACCATGATGTTTAGCACACCCCACATGTTTTTTTCTTCCCTCCCTGTAGGAAGTTTTTTTTCCATGTCCATACATATATATATGTTTTTATTTTGTGTTCTGTGCCCTATTCCTACGAGAGAGTGACCGAGTTCCTTTTACCTCCAGTATTGTCGCGTCGGGACGATGCGCGGTAGGTGGCCGAGCGTATGTAGACAGCCTGCACTGTCTGCACAGACAGCCCATGCTGTCTGCCAGCTTAGTTCATATTTCGCGCCACTAAGGTGCTGCCACCTACAGGCATTGCCACTTCAGCCTGCCTGCCCTTGCCTCACTCTCACTCACTCCTAGGCCGACCAACTTGATAGACACAAGTGCTCCCCCTCCACGGCTGACTTGCGGTCACTCCCTCACACTGCCCGTTGTGTACTCACTCCTATCCAATTAAAGCCAAACTAGTCCACGACCGTATCATTGCTGCCTACGCTACCTTCATCTGCACTAAACCGCTGTTCAGCAGCAAGAATAGCAATAACAGTATTACCTATAGCTAATCCCCTTTCTGTACAAAGTTCAATCAAAGGGCTCCCATTATCATTTACACATGGCTTCCCAAACTTACCTACCACACCCTCTCTAAATGTTTTTCCTACTTTAGCATTTAGGTCACCTACCACAATTACTCTCCCACTTGGTACAAAGGTTCCTATACATTCGCTTAACATCTCCCAAAATTTCTCTCTCTACTCTACACTCCTCTCTTCTCCAGGTGCATACACGCTTATTATGACCCACTTTTCACATCCGACCCTTATTTTAATTCACAAAATCCTTGAATTTACACATTTATATTCCCTCTTCTCCTTCCATAACTGGTCCTTCAACATTATTGCTACCCCTTCCTTAGCTCTAACTTTCTCAGATACTCCCGACTTAATCCCATTTATTTCTCCCCGCTGAAACTTGCCTATCCCCTTCAGCTTTGTTTTGCTTAGGGCCAGGATATCCAACTTCTTTTCATTCATAACATCTCTTTCTTATCATCCGTACTACATCGATGCATATGCAAGAATTCCAGTTTTATCATTTTTTCTTCTCATTTTTAGTAAAAATGTACAGGAGAAGGGGTTACTAGCTCATTGCTAGCGGCATTTTAATCGCCTCATACGACGCGCATGGCTTACGGAGGAAAGATTCTTTTCCAGTTCCCCATAGACAATAGAGAGAAAAAAAAACAAGAACAAGACCTATTAAGAAAAAGAAGAAAAACTCTAGATATATGTATGTATATATATATGCATGTGCATGCCTGTGTAGTGTGACGTAAGTGTAAATAGAAGTAGCAAGATATACCTGTTATCCAGGGTGTTTATGAGACAGAAAAAAAAGACACCAGCAATCCTACCATCATGTAAAACAGTTGTAGGTTTCTGTTTCACAGTCACCTGGCAGGACGGTAGTACCTCCCTGGGTGGTTGCTGTCTACCAACCCTCTACCTATATATATATATTAATAACAGCACTGCGACTAGCCAAGGACTCGAACCCATGCTGCTTTGGCCTGCCTCATGGTGGGCGAAAACTTACGACTCCACGGGACCATACAATCCTTAAGAGTAGCGCATCCAGCAGGACTGATGTTGTACTCGGTACCCAAGGATACACGTTGGTGTGGATGACTATAGGCTAATTTCATTCTACTCCCTGTTTGGTGTACTAGTACAACGAGCAGTCATCCACAGCAACGTATGTCCTTGGGTAGCGAGTACAACATCCAGTTTCGCTGGATGCGCTACCCATAAGGATTGTTTGGTCCCGTGGTGTCGTGAGTTTTCGCCCACCATGAAGCAGGCCAAAGCAGCATGGGTTCGAGTCCTTGGCTAGTCGCAGTGTTGTTATTGATTAATTGATTAGTACCATTTGTCCGTGGGTACAATAATATATATATATATATATATATATATATATATATATATATATATATATATATATATATATATATATATATATATATATATACATATATATGTATGTACTCACCTAATTGTACTCACCTAATTGTGGTTGCAGGGGTCGAGACTCAGCTCCTGGCCCCGCCTCTTCACTGATCGCTACTGGGTCCTCTCTCTCTCTGCTTCCTGAGCTTTGTCATACCTCTTCTTAAAACTATGTATGGTTCCTGCCTCCACTACTTCACTTGCTAGGCTATTCCACTTGCTGACAACTCTATGACTGAAGAAATACTTCCTAACGTCCCTGTGACTCGTCTGAGTCTTCAGCTTCCAGTTGTGACCCCTTGTCCCTGTGTCCCCTCTCTGGAACATCCTATCTGTGTCCACCTTGTCTATTCCCCGCAGCATCTTGTATGTCGTTATCATGTCTCCCCTGACCCTTCTGTCCTCCAGTGTCGTCAGTCCGATTTCCCTTAACCTTTCCTCGTACGACATTCCCTTGAGCTCTGGGACTAGCCTTGTTGCAAACCTTTGTACTTTCTCTAACTTCTTGACGTGCTTGACCAGGTGTGGGTTCCAGACTGGTGCTGCATACTCCAGTATGGGCCTAACATACACAGTGTACAGTGTCTTGAACGATTCCTTATTAAGGTATCGGAACGCTATTCTCAGGTTTGCCAGGCGCCCGTATGCTGCAGCAGTTATTTGATTGATGCGTACCTCCGGTGATGTGCTCGGTCACCCCAAGGTCTTTCTCCCTGAGTGAGGTCTGTAGTCTTTGTCCACCTAGCCTATACTCTGTCTGCGGTCTTCTTTGCCCCTCCCCAATCTTCATGACTTTGCATTTGGCTGGACTGAATTCGAGAAGCCAGTTACTGGACCACATGTCCAGCCTGTCCAGGTCTCTTTGCAGTCCTGCCTCATCCTCGTCCGATTTAATTCTTCTCATCAACTTCACATCATCTGCGAACAGGGACACTTCAGAGTCTATTCCTTCCATCATGTGGTTCACATATATCAAAAATAGCACTGGTCCTAGAACTGACCCCTGTGGGACGCCGCTCGTCACAGGCGCCCACTGTGATACCTCTTCACGTACCATGACTCGTTGCTGCCTCCCTGTCAGGTATTCCCTTATCCATTGCAGTGCCCTCCCTTTTACATGTGTGTGTGTGTGTGTGTGTGTGTGTGTGTGTGTGTGTGTGTGTGTGTGTGTGTGTGTGTGTGTGTGTGTGTGTGTGTGTGTGTGTGTGTGTGTGTATGTATGTGAACTGGAAATACTTGGAGAAAGATTGCCATATGTTGTGAAATTAAAGAGTGTGAGACAGAAGTTTTAATCTCATCTAAAACTCATAAGGGTTACTTTTTTATTTTTGAAAGAACAAACAGCAGACCATAGTATGAAAAAGAAAAATAGAAAATAAATTCTGCTTAATGTTTATTACTCCATTTTGAGTTTCAGATAAATAAGGGAACTGTGTAAACTGTGTAAAATTTTACCTGGTATATTTGAATAATTTTTAAAGGTCTGTTTATAATTTAATTGAAAGACAAAATTATTAGTGGTCCAAAAGATTTAGTATGACACTAAATTTTTTTTTATTAATATGGTAGCAAATAAAGAGATTACAAATCCCACTAAAAACATATATCGTCCTCTAAAACACATTAAAGTTTAAAGTTTCAATCCTATCAAAAAAGGCATTTCCAAGATATCGCACGAATTCAAATGAATAAAAGTGTTTTAACTGTTATATACAAACTCGTAGTAACGCAACTGGAATAATTTGGCCAAATGGTACAGTGGTAGAGCACAGCCTTGCTACCTTTACCACTACTTCCCATGGATTTAAATCGTGCTCTTACCTTGAGATAATTTATCAAGGTAACAATAGGCAAATTTGCGCCTAGGCAGATTTTTAACTTATTGGTTATAATCTTGCTTATACAGTGTTTCATCTTTAAAATTTTAAATCTGCTCATAAGAGGCATTTCCCTGTTATTGATTGAAAATAAATATTACAATGTTTAACAACATTGGCATAATAAATTTGCACAGCTCTATAACATGGAACTTTTTGTTTAGCGAAACACGCTACCGCAAAAAAGTTTAAAGTTGATCATAATGGATTTTTTTTCGGTTACCCAACGGAATTGAACTATTCCATTTTTTTTAACTCTGTATATTTCCAAATTTGCACCTACGCGGCTTAAACTTCAAATAAAGCATCGTCAAGATATTATGCAATTTTAAAAATAATATTGAAAAAAAAATATTTACTCCATTACCAATTCCAGCTTCCTTGCTAGACTACATCAGTACTGAATTTTTGACACCGATCAGAAGAAGCTTTCTCCAATTGTGGAACTGAAACCATAGCTAGGAGTGTTTACATAACATTGACCAGAGAACAACTGCACATGCCAATAGTTACCTGAGCCTTACCTTTGTTACAGTACCCAGTATTGAAAAAATTAAGTCTCTCAGAAGAGACATTCTGAAGTTATAAACGAAATTTTTGAGGAAAAAAAAACAGGCAAATAATTTATGCATCTCTTCGGGGATACCTTATTAATATGGTAAATATTAACTATAGTGATAAACAATTTGTTTTAATTCTTCAAGAATGTGAGTAGTTTGGAACAGCTAATATATCTGTTTTCAGCTTATTTAGATATTTGTGTTAATCATTTTAAATTCGCTAATATTTACTTACTCAGGAGTAGACGAAGCTGAAGGCTGTCTTGGAAATAAAGCAATTTCTTCATTAGTAGAAGTCATTTTACTGTCACAGTTGCTTAAAAGGTGTCCAGAATAGAGGGGTGAGTGTGGGTATGACTAGTCACGTAATAATCCAGTCAGGTCATTAGCTTAATCGAATCCAAGAACCTGCCATCCCATCCCTGGATATTCTGGATTGCTTACCTCTGTTCTGTACAAGGCAGTGTGTGTTCCCTGGTGAAGCTGTATCTCTGGATAAACATAGGGTCTTTGGATGGACCCTCCAGTACTCTAATGAGTACTGCCCAGGTATGGAGGGTCCATCCACAGAGATACAGCTTCACCAGGGAACTCACACTGCTCTGTACAAAACAGAGGTAAGCAATCCAGAATATCCAGGGATAGGATGGCAGGTTCTTGGATTCGATTTAGCTAATGACCTAACTGGACACCTTCAAGTAAAATGACTTCTACTAATGAAGAAATGACTTTGTTCCGACACAGCCTTCAGCTCCGTCTTCACTTTCTAAAAAGGCATTAAGATTAACACACTAGCCACAAAATACAGTAGAAACAGTTATCAGAGTAACTAAATATTAGCGAATTTAATACGATTAACACACACCTAAGTAAGCTGAAAACAGATTTATTAACTGTGCCAAACTACCACTCACATTCTTGAAGACTTAAAACAAGTTGTTTACCGCTAAAGTGAATATTAAACAAATATAAATGCGCATTCAATAGTATTGGTAGCAAGCACTCACTGTCGTGATGTGTGAGGTCTGTAGATTATCTTCATTTAGGAACACCGTGACACGTGTCTGACCCATCTGGCTTCACCCGGAGCCACCTGGCTTCTCCCGAAGCCACCTGGCTTCGCCCGGCCCACCTGGCTTCCCCCGGAGCCACCTGGCTTCACCCGGAGCCACCTGGCTTCTCCCACAGCCACCTGGCTTCACCCGGAGTCACCTGGCTTCACCCGGAGCCACCTGGCTTCTCCCGGAGCCACCTGGCTTCACCCGGAGCCATCTGGCTTCACCCGGCACAAGATCACCCTTGAGTTTTAAAATTATATGAAATACCGACGGGTTGTTAGGTAAGCCACACATGCAACAGTTAGGTATCTTTATTTCGAAACATTTCGTCTACACAGTAGGCTTTTTCAGTCGAGTACAGAAAAGTTGGTAGAAGCAGGAGAGATGTGAAGACGATGTAATTAGTCCATCACCCCAGAAGACCTAATTTTGAGGTGGTCAGTCAGTCTGCAGAAGAGTATTTGTGACATCTCAATGTTTATATTCTATCCTCTACTAGCGCCCTACATTTCACCTCCTGACAGTATATAAGGCTCCATACTGTCACTTTAACTTCACATTGTTTCAGACTATTGAACAAATACTCTTCTCCAGACTGAGGGACTGACTACCTCAAAACTACATCTTCAAGGGTGATGGACTGATTACATCGTCTTCACATCTCTTCTGCTTCTAACAACTTTTCTGTACTCGACTGAAGAAGCCTACTGCGTAGGCGAAATGTTTCGAAATAAAGATACCTAACTGTTGCATATGTGTCTTACCTAACAAGATAACTCGTCCTGTCATTACCTAATGTGACACGATTGTAATGTGATTAAAGAATGTTCTGTTCCTCACTGTACAAGCCAAGTGTAGGTTAAGTCGCCCTCTCTAGCTTGTTATGTAAAAGATCCAGTCTTACGAGGTTTCGTACACTTCGGTAGACAAGCTTATTGGTGACTTAAGCATGGGCAGCTATGCCCCTACTGGTTGGTGGTCCTGTTGTCAGCTGTGTGGGCTGAGATAAAGGTAATCATAGATACTATGCTAAACTATTCTATATCTAACTCTGACTTAACTTAAATACTTATAAAAGTGGTATATTGGCCTATATAGGCTTTATCAGTAAATTGGTCTTATTCCTTAAATATTTAATTAACGATTTTGCGTATTTTGGTTGTGGGTAAATTAGCACGATTCTCAGGATTTGACGACACTTTAAAATTATTTCCTGCATTATGTTTGTCATCCAAGCTAGTTTGGTTTTCTCGCTGCTTCCTTTTGTCTTTCGTGGAATGTTATCTAACTCAATTTCCATAATCTAAATCAAATAAATCAAGTCATTTAAGGCTTTTATCTCAATATATTTTGTCAGTGTTTATGGTTCTGTAGTTGATGATTATCATAATATTGTTTAGACCTCGGAAATTATTTTTTTTTCTGTGTAATGCAATGATCACTCATCTAATGTCTGACTCGCCTCAGATGACTGTACTGTGTCTCTGTCTATAGTGAAGAGAAGCTTCACTATATTTTCCCGTGTTAGAGCAGCCAGTTCTCCCACAAACGTTCAAAGATGAAAGTTCATATATGAACGTTTCATAAATGTTCTCGTCCATCTCTTTAAGAGACTTGTTGTGTAATTCTGTTTTCTTATTTGTGGTTAACTGTACCTATCCATAGGTTTATATAGCCGAATTCAACAAAAGCTCAACTTGATCAAATATAATACAAAATAAATAAAACACGATTTGTAGAGTAAAAAACACAGGAAACGTTTAAAATCGACAGTCATCAAAACCTCAAAAAAAAAACAAAAAAAAAAAACTGACGTTTAAAAATTATAATGGCATAAAACTGAATTAGAAAACTATTTTCATTCATTCCAGGTAAACTGTTAGTCTCCGAATTTTTTTTTCAACATATAATTGGGGTAACCGAAGTTTCCAATTACCATTGCCTTGATTTTATTAATTATTATGTTAACATCGTTTTCTGCACGACACTGGACGTCCTACACTAAACTCAAAACCAACATTTTCTGCCCATATGTCGTATTTCAACCTACAGGTAGACATAGTCTACCTGTAGTTATAAGTATGTCGATCAAGATCAGTAACGTCATGGTGTTCAGTGTCTGCGTAAATAAGTAATTCGTGCCATTTAAATATCACCCTACGGAAGTTCATGTGAAAGACATTTAATTTTGCCAAGGGTTGTCTGAAGCAAATAATCTGGTTTATTGGTAACATAACCTGGTTTACTTGTATTATAACCTTGAGTAGGATTCCCAGGGAATCCCAGGGGAAATTTGTTTACCACATTTGAAATTCCTGACATGCATGCCTTCACTGCCTCACTCCTCTCACCTAGATTTTTATATACTTATTTATTTACACACACACACACACACACACACACACCTAGGTGAGTTACTAGGTGAGTACACACACACACATACACACACACACACACACACACACACACACCCACACACACACAAACACACACACACACACATACACACATTAAAAAACCACATGGGGAGTTGAATGTTAGCTCTAGGCCTTTCGTGTTGCAATCAACACATAATCACGAGCTTG
Source organism: Cherax quadricarinatus (assembly GCF_038502225.1). Lineage (NCBI taxonomy): Eukaryota > Metazoa > Arthropoda > Malacostraca > Decapoda > Parastacidae > Cherax > Cherax quadricarinatus. The sequence continues at coordinate 15,645 of NW_027195676.1, read as the reverse complement.
CAGTGTTGCAGAAATGAATAAAACATCTCAGCAGATTCGTTGAGAAGGTTACAATATTGCCACGTGGACGTTGATGATAAATTTAAATTTAAAAATAAAATTTTAGTCTTTACTGAAACGATATGTATATACAAATTATAAAACATAATAAGCCATCATTATACAATAGCAGTGGTGGCTTCTTCAAATTTGATTCGTTTTTAGTCGAGGCTATTGTACATAGCCTAAAATCGGTCTCCTATACCAATATGTTAGTTCCGTAACTTCACACCGAGGAATTAGGACCTCTGCTCCTGCTCGTTTCGTGATGGTTAGGCCAGCATCTGCCTCAAAATCTTGTGTGATAGAGAAACCAACGCCGTCTTCCTTTGGATAAATTACAGATGTTTCCCCTTAAATGAGTCCCTTTAACGGACCGGTTTTCCAGAGGTGTGGATATTCTACATCGTCTTCACAACTTTTCTGCTTCTACCACCTTTTTTGTACTCGACTGAAGAAGCCTACTGTGTAGGCGAAACGTTTCGAAATAATGATACCTAACTGTTGCATATGTGTCTTACCTAACAAGATCACTCGTTAAGTAAGACACATGCGCAACAGCCTACAATATGATGTAAATGATTTTGGTATGCAAAGTCATTTTATCATATTGTAGGCTGACCTAATGATTTATAATTGTCATGTCACTAATGGTACGTTCGTTAGGCTATTACTACAATATCATTTCTTTTGGGCTGGCTGTCTTCTAATGCTACAATATTCAATCTTTCTGGCTATTGGTACGTCTGGGGCGCCTACTGCCTCCTGTCTTTCTGCCTCGTCCAAGCAACGACGTTTCCTGTAATCGTATTTGCTTGAAATCACCTCTTCTTCTCTGCAGCACTGCAAGCTGCTGATCTGCTGATTGCATCACGAAAGGCTTAGTGCCATTATTCAACTCCCCCTCTCCGGTGGTTGTTTTGCAAAGTAACCACTGGAGCTGAATAATAGCTCTAAAGGAGACTGGTTTGATTTAGAGTGTCTGTGGACTTTGTCCTATAGTCCAGTGAGCTCTAAATCATTTGTATTTACACAACGTTTCTTGCTTATACCCTCGTTTTCTTGGGTATGTATGGATTGGCCATCATATCTCAGCAATAATGAAGTAAATATGTTGAGTGATGAAGAAAGAAGAATAATGAATGAAAGAGTGAATACTGGCCTAGCTCTGGACTGATATAGGGATGACAGAAGGGCGGAACACTTTGGGTTCCTGGTCTGGGAACCATGGCCATCAAACAGTTGAAGTGGCTCTTGCCACTCTGTGGCACCGACTCTCCTCCTGCAACAAAGAATCATAATTACTTGTTTGTCCCAGAGAGAAATACGCAAAACTACATTAACTTGTTTTGTCACTAAACCATCATTCATAACTTCTCTCGTTTTCTCAGGGAAGAGATACACAAAACTACATGTTTTGTATTGCTCAGAGAGAGAAGAAGAGAGAGAGAGAGAGAGAGAGAGAGAGAGAGAGAGAGAGAGAGAGAGAGAGAGAGAGAGAGAGAGAGAGAGAGAGAGAGATAGGCAGAGACAACACTCATTTATTTAGTTTCAAGGAAGAGCTTACAAGCCCACAGTTACATGTTTTACCTACAGAGAAAAACTGAGACACATGCAAACAGAGAGGCATGATTTCTGCCTTATTTTATGGAAGTATCGAGTAATTGGAAGGGCTGAAAGCAAGAATTCAGAAACTGATTGTATTTTTTGGCACATTTTTGAGTTAGTTTGCAAAATAACTTCTATAAACTTCATCTACTAGAGGCAGCTTTTGAAGCAGAGAAGAAAGAAAAAAAGAAGTTTAGCAATTAGGAAAAAGTGTTAGTTTCTTGCTTGGGGCGAACTTAATTCTCCAAGCCCAGGATACTGCAACTGAACTTAGCTGATAGCATAAGGAGAGGGTAGAGAGTGGGTGTATGAGGAGGAAGAGGAGTAATTGATGAAATAAAGGAGGTAAAGAAAGTGGTACAGGATAGACAGTTAACCTTATGAGAATTTTCAATTTAAAATTTGTATTCGGGCGGAGTGTAAGGGAGTAGGAGATGTTCGAAGGATTGCGAGGAGTATAAAGAGCTAATGAGAGAATGAATGAGTTTATTAAAAAAATTCACAGAGAATAAAGAAAAGAATCTTGTGTGAGATCATTAAGCTTAGGGAATAAATTGATTTAATGATTAAAAATAAAAAAGGGAGTTATTAGATAGGAGATGGAAGTATTTGGAATATTTTAAAGAAAAGATTTGGTGTGACGTTGTATGCAGAAAATATGTGAACCGCTGCATAAAAAGCTGATATTAAGGTCGATGAAACAAACAGAATATGTCTGGGTAAAATTTCTACAAAGATATGAAAAACTAATTCTAAGAATGTTATACAATTCCAGAACTTACAGCGAAAGCAACCAAGGAAGAGTGACTGCTTTATGACCACAAAATCGTTGGAGGCTTCTAGATGTGGAAATGTAGTAATCCTGGAATATAATTTCAAGCGACTGGAAATCCTTTGCTGAAAATCCACTATCCAGCAACTTAGTAGAAGCTGTTCAGGACTTTTTAAGAAGTTTGTCAAAACAAGCCAGAGGTAATAACTTGCTTGACCTGGTTCTGTAAAACAAGGAGAACTATTATATAATCTAACGATGATAGCGAAGAGCTTCGCACAAGTGATCACAAACCAATAACTTTGAATATTGCACCAAGAAAGTGTCGTAATAGGAATTATAGGGCAGGTCTCAGAATCTTGCTCGGGAGAATACAATTGGCTCAAGGAATATTTGGTTAGTGTGGAATGGGATCACTGGACCAATGTTACATCAGTGAACCTTACAAATACTATCGAAGAAAACTCTCAGTATGATATTGGTAGTGTCCGTGGCTGAGGCACCGCTTCGGAAAAGGCATGCGGCTGGGCGCACCCTTCCGGTTTTAGAGGTGCGGCAGGCGCGCCCTTCCAGTCTGAGACCAGCGGCTGGAGGGTCACCTTTTTCACACCTGGGTGTTACTTCCGGTTTTGACCATGACCTCGCCCTCAAAGACTACCTCACCATATTTGTAATACCCCGCCCGGCCCTTCCCCTTCGCGACCCGCGTCGTATCGCGCCGCCGCGCCCTTTGCGAAAACCCGCGCGCGCCACCCGCACCGCGCCACTGTATGCCGAGCCGCCACGCCTTCTGCGCCTTCTGCAGCGTCGTCCGGATCCTTGCGCCTCGAATTTTTCCGATTTTTTCGAATTTTTTTGAATTTCATTTCTTATGCTCTCCATCTCCTCGGATCAAGTTTTTAGGTTCCCCCTCTCACTTTCACCCCACCCCAAAATTTCACCGATATTACCAAGTTTTGGATTCCCCTGTAGAGGTTTCGAAGATCTCCATCTCCTCGGATCAAGTTTTTGGATTCCCCTATGGGGTTTCAAGTCTCAATTCCTCGAGATCAAAGTTTTTTTGGTGCCTCAACTTTCACCCCCCCATCCCAAACAGTTTCTCAATATCAAAGTCTCCACTTCCTCAACGGATCCCCTCCACTTTCACCCCACCCCCCACCTCAAATTTCTCGACAATACAGACTCCATCTCCTCGGATCAAATTTTTGGATCCCCTATGGGTTTCGAAATTCTCCATCTCCTTGGATCAAGGAGAGTTTTTTTGGATTGTCCTCCTTCCACCCCCAACAAATTTCTCAATATTGCAAGTTTTGCATTTCCCCTATGGGGTTCGAAGTCTCCATCTCCTTGGATCGATTTTTAGGTTCCCCACCACTTTCACCCCCAACCCCAAAATTTCTCGATAATACAAGTTTGGATTCCCCTATGGGGGTTTCGAAATTCTTATGATCTCCTCGGATCAGATTTTCTCGAAATCAAAGTCTCCATCTCCTTGGATCAAATTTTGGATTACCCCTCTCACTTTCCTCCCACCCCAAATTTATCGATAATACCAAGACTCCATCTCCTTGGATCAAAGGTTTTGGATTCCCCCTCTGGGGGTAAGCATTCAAATGAACTCCTCCTATGGGGCATGGTGCTCTCTCTTACTACAGGTCTAAACAAGTGTGACGTCAGTATTCCTCTCATTAATGTGTTTACTCGATGGTCAGTGACGTCACGCGCACACAGGTTGAATCTTGTCTATCCTTTTAGTTAATAAGGGACCATAGTAGTGACGTCACGCGCACACAGGCTGAATCTTGTCGATCCTTTTAGTTCATTCAAGTTAATAAGGGGACACAGTACATCAGAAGGCGCATTTTTCGTTAATACCCATTTTCTTTACAACACAAGTCTAGACATTTTTAACTATTTCATCTCAGGTCACTCCCAGTAACCTCCACCCACCCTCCCAAACCCTCACCTCCAACCAACACCTCACAATTTTCCTCGCAACCCCAATTTTTTCTCGTTTTAACCCTTTTAGTTCATTAAAGTTAATAAGGGGACAGTAAATGAAAGTCACCTGACACTTATAACCACTTTTCGATAAATTCACTAGTCACAATTTACATATTACGAAGTTAATACGCACTTTACTGGGCATTAAACACTCTCTTAAATCATTTGAATACTCACAAAAATACCTTTATACATTTCCAAACAACACTGAAATACTCCAAAACATCATTCGAACACCCCCAAAATCACCTCTGAATACTCCCAGAACACCTTCATAAGTACTCTTGCACATCATTTGAACACCTTCATAAGTAAACCATACCCCCGGCCGGGATTGAACCCGCGGTCATAGAGTCTCAAAACTCCAGCCCGTTGCGCTAACCACTAGACCAGCTAGCCACAATAAGATTCATCCAACTAGGTATATTTCTACACCATAGGAAAAGTGCACAGGCACCTCTGTGAGGCCACAAATGCAAGTTTTTACAGACAGATTCCAGCTAGCGTGGCCGTGACGAACTCTAGCTCAAGTCCCTTTACTGCCGTCAACATGACTTAAGAAATCAATAATAACCGATTGCAAATAAACCATACGCTTGGCCAGGATTAGAACCCGCAGATTCAATCCTTCGAGGTATGGTTTTATTTATCGTCATCCCTGACCTCTTAAATCCTATAAAGTACTCTCTTAATCCCATTTGTACCCCTTCAAAAGCACTAACTGAATACCTATAACACCATGAACACCTTCACAAAACACCTTTGAATAACCTCAAAAACACCATTTAGTACTCCCAAATACACCACTGAATACTAAAACACCACTGAATACACTCAAAACACCACCAAAATCACCATGAAACACTTCCAAGAAACACAATTTGAGTACTCCCAATTACACCACTGAATACTACTAAAACACCGCTTCTGAATTGAAAATCAAACACCCTTCAACACCTTCAAACACCCTTGAACACCCTTGATCACCTTCAAAAAAACAGCATTTGAACACCTCAAAACACCTTTGAACACTTCCAAAAAACACACAATTTGAGTACTCCCAATGCACCACTGAATACTACTAAAACACCGCTGAATTCAATCAAATACCCTTCAACACCTTCAAACACCCATAGACACCTTCAAAACACTCTTGAACGCAGCTAAAAACACCTTTGAACATTTCCAAAACATATTTAGGAAGGTACTCCAATTACACTGATTACTACTAAAACACCTTAATTCAATCAAACACCCTTCAAACACCTTCAAACACCCTTGAACACCTCAAACACCCTTCAACACAACTAAAACACATACAGACACCTTCAAAACACATTTGAACACATTCAAAACACTCTCATAATAATTTGAACACCTCAAAACACATGAATAACCTCAAAGCACCTTTGAACACCTTCAAAACACCCTTGAACACACCCTTGATCACCTTCAAAAAACAACATTTGAACACACTCCAAAACACATTTGAACACCTTTGAACATTTCCAAACAACACTGAAACACTTCAAAAACACCATTTGAGTACTCCCAAATACACCACTGAATACTAAAACACCACTGAATACCTCAAAAACACCACCAAAATCACCATAAACTAAGATCAACACCCCACATCCCTAGCACCCACAACCCTAACACCCACAATTTTCTCGTTTTATCTAATTTCATCAGAAAGTCACAACACCCACACTCCATTTTTTTCTCGTTTTAACCCTTTTGGTTCATTGAGTTAATAAGAGACACACTACATCAGAAAAAGTCACAAAACATACTTATAACGTCTTTTCGGTACATCTCTGGTTCGACTAACAACACCCACATCCCCTAACACCCATCACATCCCACACATACAGAACACACACACACACACACACACATCCTAACCTAGCCAAACCTAACCTAACTTATCCTACTTCCCCTAACCTAACCTAACCTAGCCTAACCTAACCTAACCTAACCTAACCTAACCTAACTTATCCTAACACAGCTAACTAACCTAACCTAGCTTTACTTGTCTAACCTAACCTAGCAACCTAACCTAACCTAACCTAACCGAGACCTACCCCTAACCTAACCTTACCTAACATAACCTAACTAACCTAACCTAACCTAACCTAACTTATCCTAACCTAACCTAACCTAACACAATATAACCTAACTTAACACCTAACCTAACCTAACCTAACCTACCTAACCTAACCTAACCTAACCTATCTTAACCTTACTAACCTAACCTAGCCAGACCTATCCTAACTAACCTAAAATATGTTGGAACACTTCCAAAATACATTAGAGTACTCAGAATTACTTTGAACGACTCCATTTTTTTTTTGGATATTTCCAAATTAGTTTTGAAAACTTTATCGTAAATCGAACATTATTTTCTTGTTGGTAAACACACTCAATGGTAAAAATATTTGCTCGATTTCAGACCAAAACACTTTCCTCGCTCTGAGAGCTCATTGTAGGTCACCCCTTCCCCCCCCAACACCACTGGGTGTCACGGTTCACACCCAGGGCAGAACATAACACCTGCGTCAACTCAGGACAGACAGACGCCATGAAATGCAGGTAACATCAAGGTAGAAAATCATCTCTTTCAGACCAACTGTCTATCTAACCTAACTAACCTAGCTAACCTAATTCCCTAACCTAACCTAACCTCACCTAACCAGACCTAACCTAACTCCATCAATCACCTCTATCCTAACCTAACCTTTCAACCTAACCTAACCCAACCTAACCATCAAACACCTCTATCCTAACCTAACCCACAACCTGTCTAACTAACCTAACTCATCAAACACCTCGAATACTACCTAACAACCTAGCTAACATACCTAACCTACCGAACCTAACCTAACCTAACCTATCTAACCTGTCCCTAACCTAACCCTAACCTATCCTAACCTAACTAACCTAACCTAACCTAATATCCTAAGTAACTAACTTATCCTAACCTAACCTATCTAACCTAACCTAACCTAAAATAACAGACCTAACCTAACTTATCTAATCCTAATCTAACCTAACCTAACTTATCCTAACCTAACTAACATCCTAACCTAACCTAACCTAACCTATTCAAAATAACCCACAACCTATTATCCTAACACTCCACTTTACTTTGAACACCTTCAAAACACTCTCATACATCATTTGGGACCCCTTTTCTCAATATCTCTCATCACAACCTTTATCATCTCCACACAGAACAACCCCAAGTGCTTCAGCACTCTCATAAAGAAGCATTTGAGTACTCATAAGCTTACTTTTAGACATTTCCAAACAACACTGAAGCACTTCAGAAATATCATTTGATTACTCCCAAATAAGATTTGACAGCTCTAATTTATCTACACTTACATTTCATTAAATTACATCTCATCCCAAAACTCCTCCTCATTCTCCAGACTTTACAACATTAGCACAAAAAAAACTAACTCATACTTATGACATGAGACATTACCATATCTAACACACACTGACTAACTGAACCAGCTCTGAACACCACTGATCTTCTTCAAAAATGCTCTGCACATCATTTGAACACCTTCAAAAAACACCATCAAACATGAATACTCCCAAAACACTACTGATTACTGCAAATCACCACTGAATACTGCAATCACCGTCAAAGGAAATCACCAGTAAGTTTAACATCACCATCTAACATCCTTTTTATAGAAATCCTCAAATCACTATAACCAGAACTCCTCCCATTTTAGCGCATGAAAAGCATAGACAAAAGCCTAATATAAACACTTAGTACATGATCACCATCAACTGAAAACATATCTTGTACACACATAATATCAGACAATCTGCTACAATCACCCATTTTTCACTTACCTCAAATCACTAATATCACAGAAAACAATCATTTTTATCAACATTTCACACACACAAAAAAATCATGTTGGCAATGTCTAAGCGCACTCCTGCTCACCAACTTGCACGATGTCTCACCTCACAGGACCGACGAGCTCACCTCCAGTGACGTCACACTCCCATTGTGTTACTTGGTGGTTGGCGTGATATCACGCCCTAACCCCCTAGTTTTCAACCTGTTGCCCCTACATTATCTAAGAACGCTATATCCAAGACGATTACAGATTTTATGATCCCCAACACAAGATCACAGAAAACACCATTTATAATTATTCACACAAAAAATCACCATCACCAATTCCATATCATGTTTACCGTCATCTATCAACACTAATCACCAGATCACCAAAAAATCTAGATCATTACGTCTCAAAACTACTATGATCACTGAAAACCTTATTTTTAACATTCACACAAAAATAAGACACACACAAAATACCCATACTTCCTGCTATCTATAACCTGCTGCCAGACACCTATATCACTATCCCAAAAAAATAATACACAGACACCACATATTATACATTTTCAATTGCCAAATTTAAGACATGAGACATACACCAAATCCCTAGACATTCACCTCCAACTGAACATACACATCACCTAAAACTACTTCAACCATTCGTTCCATCTCTCTCCTAGAAACTGTTTTTAACCCCGACGGATCCACCACGACGTAGGAGCAGAGTGTATTAGGTGGTGTTGGGTGGTGATGGTTCCCTCTGGCTCCTACGTCGTGGTGGATCCGTCGGGATTAAACAATCTAGGAGATATACGGAATGAATAAGGAAGAGTTTAGGGGTGATGTGTATGTGTAGTTGGAGAGTGAATGTAGATTTAGTGTATATGTCTCATGTCTTAAATTTGCAATTGGAAATGTATAATATGTGGGTGTCTGTGTATTATTTTTTGTAATAGTGATATGTTATAGTGCTCATGTTATGTTATAGATGTTGTGGAGATGTTGTGGTATTTTTTTTTTGTCTAATGTCTTATTTGTGCGAATGTTTAAAAATAAGTGTTTTCAGTGATCATAAATGAACACGAATGCATGATCTTAGATTTTTGGTGATCTTGGTGATTGGTGTTGATATGACAGTAAACATGATATGGAGGTGGGATGGTGATTTTTGTGTGAATAATTATAAAAATGTGTGTTTTCTGTGATCTTAGTGTTGGGGATCATAAAATCTGATAATCGTCTTGGATATAGTGTTCTTAGATAATGTAGGGTACAACAGGTTGAAACTAGGGGAGGTTAGGTGTGATGTTACCAACCACCAGAAGTAACACAATGGGAGTGTGACGTCACTGGAGTGAGCTCGTCAGTCCTGTGGTGAGACATCGTGTGTTGGTATTGAGTAAGTGAAGTCTTGCAACGAATATTGTCAAATATGATTTTTTTTTTTTTTTGTGTGTGGCTGTGTGTGAATGTTTATAAAAATGATTGTTTCTGTGATATTAGTGATTTTGAGGTAAGTGAAAATGGTGATTGTGGATTTGGTGATTTATCTTGTGTACAGATATGTTTCAGTTGATGGTGATCATGTACTAAGTGTTTGCGATACAGGTTTGTGTTCATCACTTTTTTTCATTGCGCCAAATAGAGGAGAGGTTCTTGGTTATAGTGATTTGAAGTTTCTATAAAAAAGGATGTTAGATGGTGATATTGACCTTCTGTTGATGATTTTGACAGTGATTGGTAGTATTCAGTGTTGATTGTAGTAATCAGTAGTGTTTTTAGGGTATTCAGAGGAGTGTTTGATGGTGTTTTTAAGTGTTCAAATGATGTGCAGAGCATTTTTGAAGAAGATGGTGGTGTTCAGAGTTGGTTTAAGTTAGTCAGTGTGTTAGATATGGTAATGTCTCATGTCATAAGTGTAACCAAGTTAGTTTTTTTGTGCCTAATATTTGTAAGTCTGGAGAATGAGGAGGGATTTGGGGGGATGAGATGTAATTTAATGAAATGTGTAGTGTAGATAAATTAGAGGGCGCTGTCCAAATCTTATTTGGAGTAAGAAAATCAAATGATATTTTGGAAGTAGCTGTGTGTTTAAATGTTTAAAAGATGTTTGTCTTAATTACTCAAATACTTTGTAAAGTATTTCAGAAGTAATCTTGAGTTGTCTGTAGTGAGATAATCAAGGTTATTGGATGAGAAGATAAATAATGAGAAAAAGAGGTCTCAAATGATGTATGAGTGTTTTGAAGGTGTTCAAGTAAGAAGATGAAGTAGAGTTAGGATAAGTTAGGTTGGAAATTTAATACAAATTAAAATTCAGTTGATTAGGATTAGAGATTAGAGATAAGTTAGGTTAGGATTGGACAGTTGAGTTGGGATTGAATTAGATTAGGATAAGTTAAATTGGGATTCATTATAAATTAAGTTAGGTTAGGATGAGTTGGGTTGAGATGGAGTTAGGTTAACAGAGATAAGTTAGGTTGAGTTAGTTTGATTGAATTGGATAGGTTGGATTGGAGTTAGAGACGAGTTGGATAGGTTAGGTTGGGTTAGGTTCAGTAGGTTAAGGTAAGAGTTAGGGTTGGATTAGGATTAGGTAGTATTCAGGGTGTTTGGTGGAGGTTAGGTGGGGATTGGAATGAGTTGGGTTGGGATTAGGATGGGGTGTTTGATGGAGTTAGGTTGGGTTAGGTTAGGTTAGGTTAGAATTAGAATGAGAGTGATTGATGGAGTTAGGATTAGGTTGGTTAGGTGAGGATTAGAGTTAGGTTAGGAGGTAGAGTTGGGGATTGGATTGAGTTAAGTTAGAGATGAACAGTTGGTCTGGAAAAGAGATGATTTTCTACCTTGGATGTTACCTGCATTCATGGCGTCTGTCTGTCCTGAGTTGTGCAGGTGTTATGTTCTACAGCAGGTGTGAACCGCATTGCCCAGTGGTGTTGGGGAAGGGTATTACAATGAGTCTCTCAGAAGCGAGGAAAGTGTTTCTATTCGAAATCAGTAAATATTTCTACCATTGAGGTGTGTTTGCAACAAGAAAAATAATGTTCGATTTTACGATAAAATTTCAAAACTAATTTGGAAATATCCAAAAAAATGGAGTCGTTCAAAGTAGTTCTGGAATTACTCTAATGTATTTTGGAAGTGTTCCAATATATTTTGGGTTAAGGTTAGGATAGGTTCGGCTGGGTTGGGTTGAGTAGGTTAAGATAGGTTAGGTTAGGTTAGGTTAGGGTAGGATGGGTTAGGTTAGGTTAGGTTAAGTTAAGTTAGGCTAGGTTAGGTTAGGTTAGGTTAGGTTGGGTTAGGATTAGGTTAGGTTGAGTTGAGCTGGGTTGGGTTTTATGTTAGGTAAGGTTAGTTGGGAGTAGGTTCGGTTGGGATTAGGTTAGGTTGGGTTAGTTAGTTAGGTTAGGCTGAGTTGGGTTAGGTTAGGATAGGATTAGGTAAGGTTAGGTTAGGTTAGGTTAGGCTAGGTTGGGATAAGTTAGGTTAGGTTAGGTTAGGTTGCAGAGTTGAGACCAGTTAGGTTAGGTTAGGATAAGTTAGGTTAGGTTAGGCTAGGTTGAGATGTGTGTGTGTGTGTGTGTATGTCTGTGTGTGTGGGATGTGGGATGGCCAAGGTGTTGTGGGATATGGGTGTTGTCGAATAAGTGCAGAAAGACCCAGTACTCGTGATTATTTTGTGACTTTTCACAGTGTGATGTGTCCCCATATTGCTGTGAACTAAAGAGGTTAAGCAGAAAAAAAAATGGGAGGTGTGGTGTGACTTTCTGATGAAATTAAACAGAAAACAGAAAAAATTGTGGAGTGTTGTGGGTGTGGGTGTTGTGGGATGTGAGTGTTGGATCTTGGTTATGGTAGTTTTGGTGGTGTTTTGAGTGTATTCAGTGGTGTTTAGTATTCAGTAGTGTATTTGGGAGTACTCAAATAGTGTTTTTAGAGTGTTTCAGTGTTGTTTAAAATGTTCAAAAAGTGTTCAAATGTATTTTGAAGTGTGTTCAAATATTTGTTTTTTAAGAGAAGGTGATCAAGGGTGTTCAAAGGTGTTTTGAAGGTGTTCAAGGTGGTTTGAGGTTATTCAAAGGTGTTTTGAGTGTGTTCAAATGATTGTAAAGTGTTTTGAATGTGTTCAAATGTTTGAAGGTGTTCAAGGTGTTTTAAGTGTTGAAGAGGTGTTTTGAGTGTATGTTCAAAGGGTGTTTGAAGGTGTTGAAGGGGTGTTACAAATTGAATTCAGCAGTATTTTAAGTAATGTCGAGTAGTGTAGTGGGAGTACTCAAATAGTGTTTGGAAATGTTCAAGGTGTTTTGAAAGGTAATTCAAGAGTATTTTGAAGGTGTTCAAGGGTGTTTGAAGGTGTTGAAGGGTGTTTTGATTGAATTCAGCAGTGTTTTAGTAGTATTCCAGTGGGTATGGTGGGAGTACTCAAATTGTGTTTTGGAGTGTTCAAAAGAGTGTTTTAGTGTGTTCAAATGTTGTTTTTGAAGGTGATCAAGGGTGTTCAAGGGTGTTTGAAAAATTGTTCAAAGTGTTTTGAGGTTATTCAAGGTGTTTTGAGTGTGTTCAAATGTTATTTTTAGAAGGTGTTCAAAGGTGTTCAAAGAGTGTTTTGAAGAGTGTTGAAGAATTGTTTTTGATTAATTCAGCAGTGTTTTAGTAGTATTCAGTGGTGTATTAGGAGTACTCAAATTGTATTTTTGGAAGTGTTTCAGTGTTGATTGGAAATGTTCAAGAGTGTTTTGAAGGTGTTCAAGAATTGCTTTAGGAGTTATTCAAAAAGTGCTGAAGTGTGTTCAGTAATTATGAGAGTGTTTTGAAAGGTGTTCAAATGTGTTTGAAGAGTGTTAAATGTTTGAAAGAGTGTTGAAGGAGTGTTTGATTGGTGCTTGGTGTTTTAGTAGTATTCAGTGTGTGATGGGAGTACTCAAATTGTGTTTTTGAAGTGTTTCAGTGTTGATTGGAAATGTTCAAAGGTGTTTTTGAGAGTGATAAGAGTGTTTTGAATGTGTTCAAGGAGTGTTTGAGAGAAGGTGTTGAAGGTGTTTGATTGAATTCAGCAGTGTTTTAGTGTATCCAGTGAATTGTAATTGGGAGTACTCAAAATAGTGTTTTAGAAATGTTCAAAGGTATTCAAAAGTATTTTGAAAGAGGTGTTGAAAGGGTGTTTTGATTGAATTCCAGCTTTGTTTAGTAGTGATGGTGGTGTAGTGGGAGTATAGGTGTGTTTTTAGGAGTGTTTCATGAGTGATTTTGGTGGTGTTTGAGTGTATTCAGTGGTATTTGGTATTCAGTGGTGTATTTGGGAATTGCTCAAATGGTGTTTTGAGGTTATTCAAAAGGAGTGTTTTGAAGGAGTGTTCAAAGGTATTTATGTGAATTCAAAGGTGTTTTGAAGATTGTACAAATGATTGTAAAGTATATGAAGGTGTTCCAAATGATGTGCCCAGAGTACTTGAAGGTGTCCTGGGAGTATTCAGAGGAGAGATTTTGGGGTGTTGAATGATGTTTTAGAATATTTCAGTATTGTTTGAAATGTATAAAATTATTTTGTGAGTATTCAAATGATTTAAGAAAGTGTTTTGAAAGGTGTTCAAAATAAAGATGCGTATTAACTTCGTAATATGTAAAATTGTGACTAGTGAATTTATCGAAAGTGGTTATAAGTGTTGTGGTGACTTTCTGATGCATGTGTCGCAGCCAACTTTAATGAACTAAAAGGGTTAAAACGAGAGGAAAAAAATTGGGGTTATGAGTGAAGTGTGAGTGTTGGTTGGAGTGTGAGGGTTTGGGAGGGTGGGGTGAGGTTACTTCGTGAGGAAGTGACCTGAGATGAAATAGTTAAAAAAATATGAGCTTGTGTTTAGCAAAATGTATAGGTATTAACGAAAAATGTGCCTTTCTGATGTACTGTGTCCCCTTATTAACTTGAATGGGCAAAAGGATCAGTAGAGATTAAACCTGTGTTGCGCGTGACGTCACTACTATGGTCCCTTATTAACTAAAAAGGATAGACAAGATTCAACCACCAATGATAGCGGTGTCACTGACCGTCCGAGTAAACACTTACACAATAGGAAGGAATACTGACGTCACACTTGTTTAGACCTGTAGTAAGAGAGAGGCACCATGCCCCATAGGAGGGGAGTTCATTTGAATGCTTACACAGAGAATCAAAAAACCTTGATCAAGGAGATGGAGTCTTGGTATTATCCGAAAATTTTGGGGTAGGAGTGAAAGTGAGAGGGTAATTAAAAAATTTGATCCAAGGAGATGGGGGCTTTGATTTCGAGAAAAACTTGATCGGGAGATCATAAGAATTTCAGAAACTCCCCCATAGGGAGTAATCCAAAGCTTGTATTATCAATTTTGGGGTTGGGAGGTGAAGTGGGAGAAGACCTTAAAAATTTGATCCAAGGAGATGGAGAATTTGAGAAACCCATAGGGGAATGCAAACGTAATATTGAAAATTTTTGGGGTTTTGAAGTGGAAGGAGGGACAATCCAAAAAAACCTTGATCCAAGGAGATGGGAGAATTTAGAAAACCCATGGGGATCCAAAAATTTAGTCGAGGAGATGGAGTCTTGGTATTGTCAGAAATTTGGTGGGGTGGGTGAAAGTGGGAGGGGATCAAGGAAGTGGAGACTTTGATGAGAAATTGTTTGGGATGGAGGGGTGAGAAAGGAGAATTTTAAAAAGCTGATCCGAGGGTGGAGAATTTCAGAAAACCCCATGGGAGATCAAAAAACTTGATCCGAGAGAGGATGGAGACTTTCAAAACCCCATAGGGGAATAAAACTTAGTAATATCGAGAAATTTGGGGTGGGGGTGAAAGTGAGAGGAACCTTAAAACTTGATCCAGGAGATGGAGAGCATAAGAAAATGAATTCAAAAAATTCGAAAAATCGGAAAAAAATTCCGAGGCGCGGGGCGATCCGGACGACGCTGCAGAAGGCGCAGCAGAAAGGCGCGGGCGGGGCTCGCGAAGGGCGCGAGCGGAGCGCGCGGGTGGGCGCGCAGCGGGGTCCGCAAGGGCGCCAGGCAGGCGCGGCCCGCGACGGCAGAGGTCGCGAGGTCGTGGGGCAGGGGTATTGGTTGGGGTCAAGGTGAAAGTGAATCTCTCGGGCGAGGTCATGGTCAAAACCCGGAAGTAACACCTAGGTGTGAAAGGTGACCCTCCAGCCGCTGGTCCTAGACCGGAAGAGATTTAGCTCTGCGCACCCCTAAAACCGGAAGGGTGCGCCCAGCCGCATGCCTTTTTCCGGGTGCTAGCCGCTTTTATCTACTGATATTTTTTCAAAATATTATAAGACTGAAAGAAAAAAACATATTTCCCATAGAGAAA
>NW_027195675.1:135000-148702 GCF_038502225.1 Cherax quadricarinatus | reverse complement strand
TTATGAAGAGACTTGCAAAGGTTGGTGGATGAATTTGGGAGGGTATGTAAGAGAAGAAAACCTCTTAGCTTTTGGTGATCGAAATAATGGAGCAATTTGGATGTGCCTCTACTTTGTTATGGACTGGCCCTTTTTAAGTCCTTTTTCACTCCTATGACTTTAGCTGTAATATTCACATTTTTTTATGATTTCTTGAAAGTGAGTCCATACAGACATCATTCCAACTTATAGGCAATCATGAAAAATTAGGAAACACACTCTCTCAAGTCTAGAGCTACACTGTTTCACATCTCAATGCCTCATTTTCCTTGGGAAGGAGTTAGAACTCTCTGATTAGACACCTGAGGATAAAGAAAACTTTCCCTACTAGCTAAAGACAATCTCACCACTTTCATTTACCCTGCTTGGGGTCTAGAATTTTCCAAAGCCCCCCTAGATGTGAACCCTGTAAAAGCCCTTGGAGTGCAAAAAGAGCTAAAAGTAAGCATGAAAAAGAGCAAGGTGATTGCAGGTAACAAAAAAAAGTCTAGGTAATGAAAGAATATAAAATTGGAGGGAGTATCTGGAGTTTATCTGGAGAGAGTTCCGGGGGTCAACGCCCCCGCGGCCCGGTCTGTGACCAGGCCTCCTTAGGTCAGTGTCCCAGGATGCGACCCACACCAGTCGACTAACACCCAGGTACCCATTTTACTGATGGGGAACATAGACAACAGGTGGAAAGAAACATGTCCAATGTTTCTACTCTGGCTGGGAATCGAACCCAGGCCCTCACCGTGTGAAGCGAGAGCGTTAACCACCAGGCCAGAGAGAACATATCAACAGATGTGTCTATGAAAGACAAGGTGAACCATAGAATAGATAAGGGTGGGAAAGTAGGTGTGCTGAGGTATCTGTAGAAAAGTTTATCTATGGATGTAAAAAAAAAAGGGAATGTACTTGCGTATAGTGGTATCAACATTTCTTATGGGTATGAGGCACTGGTTTTAAACACTGTAGCATAAAGGAGAACTAGAGGCAGTGAAGATGTCATGTTCTTGAGAGAAATGTGTGATGTGAATATTATGCTGAGAATTAAGAGCATAGAAACTGAAAGACAATGTGGGGGTTACCAAGGGTATAAATCAGAGCTGAGGAGGGATTGTTGAGGTGGTCTGAGTATTTTAAGATAGAGGAATAGGATGACAAAGAGGTTGTATAAATCTAGAGTGGAAGGTAAGAATAGGGGTTTTCCTAGTGGATGGAGAGAGGAAGTAAAGTAAGCACAACCTGCACATAGGAGAGAGAAAAGCTTATGATGGCATTTCAGTCCATCTTGGACCATTCACAAGTCACACTGTGAATGGTCCAAGATGGACCAAAACATCGTTATAAACTTTTCTCTCTCTTATGTGCAGTTATCTGTGTATTGTTCCAGTCATGGTATTGTGCCTTTTTTGTTCTTTAAAGTAACCTTAGGGTGCCAGGGGCTTCAACATCCATCAGGCTAATGTGTATTATGAAGAAGCAAGGAGAGTCAAGCAGATTTTAATGGACATGTTGTAGTGTGAACGAGGTAACATTTATGGAGGGATTCAGGGAAACCAGCTAGCCTGGAGGTGGCAAAGGCATTAGAATTAGAGGGTCATCTGAATTGTGATGTTAGCACGATTCTTGAGTCCCATCTCCAGGACTCAACCGGCAGGCCGGACTTGAGTCCTGGAGATGGGAAGTACAGTGCCTGCACTCTGAAGGAGGGGTGTTAATGTTGCAGTTTAAAAACTGTAGTGTAAAGCACCCTTCTGGCAAGACAGTGATGGAGCGAATGATGGTGAAAGTTTTTCTTTTTCGGGCCACCCTGCCTTGGTGGGAATCGGCCAGTGTGATAATAATAAAAAAAAAAACCTATTTCCCACTACACATAGATGCATGGCTTGAGCCATGCATCTATGTGTAGTCTTTTGCATTTTTCCACTCATTTTTCTTAATTGGCACTGATGAAAAATCTCAAACATTTTGAAAAAATTATCAACAGTTTTTTCTTATTTCTGAAGGGTGTTTCAACGGTGGCAGAGCCTGCAAGACAAGGACACCACATGGCTCTCTCCTTCCAACATACAATGTGTTCTCTTACAATGCTAAGAGACCACATACCATACCTGAGATAGGTAGACCACCATCAATCATTTTTTAGCAAAAACAATTCTGCAAGTGTTTGCTTAATAAATACAGCATGTGGTTTCTTTGATTACACATACTCACCGCCTACTCTCTCCATAACAAAGTACTGTATGTATACAGCAAATTTAACACGGTTACTGAAATTGAGGAATGCCTGTATCTAATGTTATGTGGTCTGTACTTACACTTCATATCTGTATAAAAGTGAATGACACACTTATTACAGTAATACAGTAGAAAATACAATAGGCACAGTACGACACTCAACTACAACATTAATTTTCTAAGCTAGTAACTTTTTACTGTAGAAAGTACAAATACTGTATTCAAGTGAGACTAAACAGACCTTATCAATATCATCAAGAAGACCAGCCCTGTTGAGACGATCTTGATCCTTACATTTAGTTTTATCTCCAAATGGCTGAGCCTCATTAAGAAGACTGAGAACAAATAACATATTTTCAATAGCGTTCATAAAATATGATTTAATATAATTCATATAACCATACAGTATAAAAACTGTATAAATAATGACATGGAAAAAAACCACAGCATCTTCACAACTAATCCACAAATCAGAGATAAATTATTAAGACATTTCAATCCTTCATGATTTAATAAGAAGTCCTGGATGGAGAGATTTGTAGGTTAATTAGGAATTGTTACAGCCACGGTCATCTTGTGACTTATTTTTATAAGAATGTTATAACAGAATTCATGACTTACCTGACAATAGCTTCTATAGTATAATTCTGCATTTGGGGATCCATTGCCCAGGGTGATCCAATAGTTGTATGCACAACATGGTCAGTACCTCGTCTGTTGTTGTGACGGATGTTGTTGCACTGGGTACAGTATCGAATAGGCTTGTTGCCATTATAACTTGCACACTCCATGCTAAAGCAAGTTGCAATGGCATTCTTTTCAGAGGACCGGCAGTTCTGAAATTAGAATTTTTATTTTATTATTCTATAATTGGGAAGTACAATGCCTGCACTCAAAAGAAGAGATTTGGGATATTTGCTTTTCAGGGTGACATTTAAACTGTCGTATCTGCATGCCTCTGCGAAGACAGTGATAGTGTGAATGGTGGTGAAAGTGTTTCTTTTTCAGGTCACCCTGCCTCGGTGGGAGATGGCCAGCATGTTAAAAAGTTTTGTTGCAAAGTGATTCAAAAGGTACAACCAAAACTTCTGACACCAAATAAAAATCTTGGAAATACATGCTGCAACTCTTAAAAAAATTAACATGTGAAATTTTAGGAACACACCAAAAGATTTTTTTCTAATCAGCTCAATGAAATTCATGGCAGAGTAACACACAGTACTGAATATTTTCAGCTATCATTTTTTCAAATGCATTCATCTTTACCTGGAGTTTACCTGGAGAGAGTTCCGGGGGTCAACGCCCCGTGGCCCGGTCTGTGACCAGGCCTCCTGGGGGATCAGAGCCTGACCAACCAGGCTGTTACTGCTGACTGCACACAAACCAACGTACGAGCCACAGCCCGGCTGGTCAGGTACCGACTTTAGGTGCTTGTCCAGTGCCAGCTTGAAGACTGCCAGGGGTCTATTGGTAATCGCCCTTATGTATGCTGGGAGGCAGTTGAACAGTCTCGGGCCCCTGACACTTATTGTATGGTCTCTTAACGTGCTAGTGACACCCCTGCTTTTCATTGGGGGGATGTTGCATCGTCTGCCAAGTCTATTGCTTTCGTAGTGAGTGATTTTCGTGTGCAAGTTCGGTACTAGTCCCTCTTTAATATATTTCTTTATCTGGGAGCAACACAAATAAATGTACAGGAACATGAAGTTGAAAACAGCTGCTGCAACCAATATTATAGCTGGAGGAAGAGTAGGTGAATAAAATGCTTTTTAACATACTGTCGCGACCCCAAATCCTAGTGTCTCTCTGTGTTGCAAATTTTTCAAAAAAAAAAAAAAAAAAAAAAAAAATTCTTATGAAATGAAAAAAGAATCTTTCCCCAATGTTAATGACACCAAAAGTATGAAATCTGATGGAAAACTTACGGAATTAAGCTCTTGCAAAGTTAGCGATCTTGGCAATGTTTATGCATCAGCAATTTTGCTCACTTTGAGCCCTATTTCTGGCCAATTCCATTGTCCCAGTCAACCAAACTCATAGTTATTTCTTTAGAACTCCATTTGTTCTATTGACTGAGTACAAGAAACTACCCATTTACCAATTTCAACTACCCAATGAAGTGGTCAGAAATTGGCAATTTGGCAATTTCACACAAATTAAAAAAGATACCAATTTCAAAATAGGGTCCAGAATGAACAATGCAGACATTCCTGACACTAAAATAACATTTTCTCTGTTCATCAGTCATGTCTTCAGGCCCCTCTTATATTACTCTTGCTTTCTATTTTAAATTTTTATTCACACAAAAAATGATTTACTGTTATGAAAGCTAATGCATTATTGTAATAATTGTATAAGTAATGTCGATTGATTTGTGACTGCATATCAGAATGGCTAATTGGACAATGACGTCATTTGTTTACTTTTGAACATCGGCAAAAATCGAACATTTCTGCTTCTTCGAGCTCAATTTCAAGGTGCTTTTCATCGTGAAACCAATCAAAATTATCACTATTTCTGTAACATGTCTTCCATTCTATCAAATGAGACCAAGAAAATGAGAATACAACCATAAACACTATACGAAAATACACCTCAGAGTCGGCGTTTTAATCCAAAAACACGGTCGGAGTTTTTTTTTGAGATACAACCAGTTTGCTGAAAGAAAGAAAGAAAGATTTCACCAAAAAATCATTACAACAGTTTTCCTTGAAGGCTTCAAACATACCGTTTTTTTTTTCTGTAAACAGGTAATTAATGCATGGAACTTCAATTTTTATCTGTTTTCGTGCCTTGTATACTAGCAAAGATAAATTTTCATTATTAAGCAATTATTTTTACAATCATAACTAAGTGATAAACCCACAAGGGTCAGTGGCTAAGATAAAGAGGGTCATACTATCTGTATTGCTTTGCGCTGATAACTTTGTCAGTGAATTTAATACTGATAAGATTGTTGGTGGGTAGAATATTGTTCTCACTGATGATGTGTTTGGTTTTCTTGTTTTGTACACATCCATGTCTTTGTAATGCAGTTGGTATAGATGCTGTGTTTCTGCAAATAAGAAAACAAAGTTCTCTCCTGGCATAATGTGATAGAGAATTTTTTTTTTTTTTTTGAAACAGGCTCTAACTTGCACTTTCTACAAGAAATAGTACAGGACACTATTGTAATTTATCACTACCTTATGATAAATCCTAAAAACTTTATATCATATGAATAACTAAAGTGCAATGAACACTTGTCAATGCTCAATACTAACCCACATGGAGACAGACTCAGGAGATTAATTGATCTGTATATTTCAACCCCCTTCTGGAATCTTCTTCAGTATCTGCTGAAGAAGATCCCAGAAAGGGATCAAAATGTATTGATCAATTATGGCAATCTCCTGAGTTTCTGTCTCCATGTGGTTTATACCACATTTAAAGCACAATATACCTTGTTCTCACAAGTAGCTGAGACTTGTGCCATTGGCATAAGAATATCAAAGAACTCCACAGTGCTGTGCTCTCTCTTGATATCTTCCACACAGTCAATACATATATAGAGTGGTGGAGGATTGTCTGGACATGCTCCTAAACACACTGCATGATCATGACAAACTTTGACAGCCTCACTAGTGCCATCTCCGTCACACTCTTCAATCTGGCACACAAGAGGTTTCCAGCCTGTAATGAGACCTTTGCCTTAATTTTAAGAAGAAATATCAAGTCTGTTCTCATGTTACAAACTAAGACATTAAATACTATCACTGGAATTGATTTAGGTAAGAGTCAATTAGGTAATTACAGTCAACACAATATTCTTTGCCTGAATGATATTTGTAATCTTAATAATGTAAAATAATTCAATATTCTATACATCTAAATAATTTTATCAAAGTGGATGGGGTAGCTTTCAAGTATGGCTTAAAAATTTTAAAAGAATTACCTAATATTTTCCTACACAAATTTTTTTTGTATTTTCATGCAAACTGTCCCATTTCTGAGTCACTGCAGTTTTTGAGAACAGACATTGTTGAATGCTGAATGGCATGAGCTGAAGATGTATACAGAATATACTAAGATTATATATCTGTCAGTCATTTTTATGGAAGTCTATTACAAGTAAAAAGTCTACATTTGATAGGACTGAAAATAAACTCAACATATGCATAAGTTAAGTAAAGAATTTGAAGAACAACACATTTAAAAATGGCGTACATAGTTCCAAATACAACTCTAATATGAAAGTCTTAGTAAAGGAAGTTAAAAAAATTATGTCAATTAAGACTGTTGTTTTCTAATAGATGTATAAATACTGTACATAAAATCTTAGACTGAGACATCTGTATTAATGAATTATGTCTTAGAATACGTATAACTATACTGTATAACCCTAGAAATAAAAACTCACCTACAAAAGATATGTTAGATATCCATGTAGTTTAGGTGACATGTTGCTAGGTAAAGAACAAGATGCAAGTCTCTACATGTGATCAACTTTAATACTCTACTTATTAACTTGGGATACAATACACTATTTTATTATGAAACTGAATATTATCATATGCATACATAATATTCATCAATTAGCCTGATAAATGCATTATATGTAAGTATCTATGTGTATATATATGTATGTATTTTTTGAGACCTGACGAGCTGCTGGAGTGTGAGCAATTTAACATTTTTAACATTTTATGAAGGGATTCAGGAATACCAGTTAAACAGACTTGAGTCCTGGAGGTGGGAAGTACAGTGCCTGCACTCTGCAGAAGAGGTGAGAATATTTACAGTTTGAAAGGACATCTGAATTGTGGTATTGGCATGCCTTTGGCAAGACAGTGATGGAGTGAATGATGGTGAACGTGTTTTCTTTTTCAGGTCACTACCTTGGTGGAAGACACCCAGCATGTTAAAATATTATCATTAATATTAATTTTTTTTAACACACTGGCCATCTCCCACCAAAGCAGGGTGGCCCAAAAAAGAAACACTCTCACCATCGTTTACACCATTACCGTCTTGCCAGAGGCACATAGGTACAACAGTTTAGATGCCCTTCCAAATGCAAATATTCCCACCCCTCCTTTAGAGCACAAGCGCTGTACTTTTCACCACAAGGACTCAAGTCTGGCTAACTGGTTTCCCTAAATCCCTTCACAATATATTACCTTGCTCACACTTCAGCAGCACATCAAGTCCCAAAAACATTTTGCCTTAAATCACTCCTATATAACACACTCAGACATGCCTGCTTGATGTCCAAGCCCCTTACACACAAAACCTCCTTTACCCCCTTCTTCCAACCTTCCCTTGGACAACCTCTACCCTGCCTTCCCTCCACTACAGATTTATACACCCTCTAAGTCACTCTATTTTCCTCCATCCTTTCTAAATGTCCAGACCACCTCAACAACCCCTCCTCAGCCTTCTGGATAATACTTTTTGTACTCCACACCTCCTCTTAATCACCAAAATACAAATTCTCTGCATAATATTTACACCACACATTGCCCTCAGACACAACATCTCTACTGCCTTCAGCCTCCTCCTCACTGCAACATTCACATGCCATGCTTCACACTCATATAAGAGTTTTGATACCACCTTACTCTCATACATTCCCCTTTTTGCCTCCATGGATAATGTTCTTTGTCTCTAAAAAGTCCTCAATGCACAACTCACCTTTTTCCTCTCATCAATTCCATACATACATACATACACACACACATACACACACACACACATACACACATACAGTATATGTACTGTATTGTTTAAGTTAGCATTATTGTTTGATGACAAAATTATTAAATGCAGACATTCCTTTTTATCCATAAAATTTTATAATTTTTTATATTTGTCAACTGTGGTAAAAAAATTATAATAGTTGAAGTATCACATAATGTACATTTGAACAGCATATCAAATGGAGAGAAGTCAATAAAGACAAGACTTATCTTCTCAAGATATTTATCTGCAAACCTGAACTCTGGCCTTTCAAACCTTCAGCAACACAACCTCTAACAATCATGTTCATTAACTACATTTAATACACTGGAAAACACAAAAATACGTAAGTCTGGAACATTCTGATCTGAGGTTCTTGTTGATAATAAACCAGCACTGATGTTAAACAAGCACTGATGTTAAACCAGAACTGATGTTAAACCAACATTGATGATAAAACAGCATATTAAAAACATCTGAGGTGTTACAAAGAATGACTGCAAATTCAACATCTTAACTATGAAAAATGCCATACAACAATACAGTATTTATACAAGTAATAAAATAATAACAACCCTAAAAATAACATTTGTATTATTTATACGGGCATAAACAGCTTTAAAGTACTGCTTACACAAGTTACAAAGTTAAATTTGCCATTACTACCATCACAGTCTCATTTTCACTTACAGTAATCATATGTATGCACATGAATAAGCTTCAAGAAATGCAAGAAACAGCTGTCATGACATTCACTAAATAGAAACAGGTCACCTGAAAAATACCTGGTTTAGAATATGTCACTTCCTACTGTAAAACCAAATAGATGAAGCCAAAACTAATCTACAGTAATGAGTTTTAATATGTAAGTAGTATAAGAGTCAAACCATGATTACCTCAGGCATCACATGTATACATGCACTCTCATGCAAAGGTTAAATGATACAAGCAAACTTTAATGCATACAGCAGCCATGCCCTTAGGATTATACAGCACCATTTCTAATACAGAAGGGTCCCGAATATACAGTACTTATCGGTGTTCTATATTTTCACTGGCTTTCAATTGAGCCATTGTTTCACCTGCCAGTGACTATCGCCGGTGGGTGGAATATAACAAACAATGGTTCAATTTGAAGTCAACAAAAATGATAAGAAGTGCTGTATATGCAGGGTCCTCCTGTATACCCAATTAAAGGGAGTCCCCATCTTACAAATTCTCAAAGTTACATACATCTATTCTTTACTTACAAAATGGGGAACTTATAAACTAATTTAAGCACAAAGAACAATGTGCAAAATATAATCAACCTTCGTACTATTGTTTTTCTAACCATAGACTTCTTCTTGGAATTACAATGTTTTTACATTGTAATTCCAGAATGTAGCTCATTTGTAAGCCTAAAATGAGTTATGTAACTCATATGTAAGTTGGGATCCTCCTGAGTGACAGTCAACTACTGAAATATGCCATCACAAAAAAATTAACAAACCATTAAATTAAGAAAACATGACACTAGTAGTATGTGTGAACAATGGTTACATGTTGGTTCATCAGTAATGCTCTAAACATTGTGGTGTTAAGTGCAATATAATTAAAAAATTGACAATAAAGTACACAAGCAAAAAGTGATGGAACACCCCCACATTGTATACCAGGTACCTGTCCATGATAATCAATAATAAACTCGGAGTTCAAACCTAAGCTCATTTGAAAAACAATTTTTAGAAAATCTTGACACACAAAGTAGGTGATTAAATGCAGTTGTCAAATTAGAATGTGTTAAATGCTCAGACCAGTGATCATTACACTGCATCTACACTATATACTGTACTTATAAGAAGACCTGAAAATGTTCTTATCCGAGTTTATAGTTGTGTTGTGTTAAGAAGCAGCACTAAACCCATAAGGGTTATACAGTGTCTGGGGAATGGTAGGTAATCAAGTTTGGTCTGAGAAGTGAGACGGATGACTCCAATTCCTTGGATCAGGAGTCTTTCACTAACATCACAGCACCCTCCTTGAAGGGAACACCTGTATACCCATATACTTGCTAGTCAATACAAATGATGTTTATCTCGCATATCCACCCCTACAGTGTGCACAAAAAATATGAAAATTACAAAAAAAAATTGAATAAAATTGTGGATATGTAACCTACAGTTTAGAGATAACAGATAAACAAAATTTTGAAAAAAAAAAAATCCAAATTGGCAAACATCTCTGACAATTTTATTAAATGCAAAGTGTGTAATTCCTGTACAGCCAATATTTTCAAAGGAAATAAAGTTTTTTCATTGATAATGACTTATGGCTGATTTTAAACTGCAGGTAATAGCAAGGAATTCACATTTTCTTTGTAATTACAGCTAGATACTTTTGCTCATTGTACAGTAAGAGTATGAAGTCACTGGTCATTCACATAACAGAAGTACAGTACTGTAATAACAAAAAGTTATAATGTATTGTGCTGCTGTGTCTTCAACTACTTTATTATTATTATTGTTAAGCAAAATTAATATGGAAGATGAAGTGTTACTTCAACGAAGAAAAAATAATGAAAACAAAGATTCTGGAAATTTCAGAAATGAGTACAGATGCTCCTCACTTTACGATGGTTCAACTTATGATATTTCAACTTTATGATGGTGCGGTAGCGATGCACATTCAGTAGTCATCAAACTATGAATTTTGATCTGATGGGATTTAAGGCATTCAAAGATAGTGTTATGCTACTTCTGAAGCCTTTCCTAATCTACTGTAAAACTTTTTTTTTTCTTTGTACTGTACAGTACTGTACATAAACTGATAGGATAAACTTGTATTCATTTATTTACTTTTGAATACTGGTATTCAGTTGGTTACAATGATTACTTTTTTAGTGACAGTAGTTATTTATCACATCATATATCCATATTTGACTTATATTTTCAACTTACATTGGGTTCATCGGAACATAACCCCCATCATAAGTCAAGGAGCACCTATAAATATGTAAACACAAGTAGACAAACAAATCTCTGACACTGCTTCTCCTACATCTGATATCGGAGGAGGGAGGAGGTGGGATATGGGGATGGAGGCAGGAAGAGGCTGAAGAAGAAAATGAAGAAAATATGACAAAGAGGAAGAGTTGGTGATGAATAAAACAACAAAGACTGAAAAACTACAATGAGGAAGAAAGGGATTCAAATGTATTAACTTAGGACACCTTTAGTGAAGACATTATGGTTCTTGGACTTTGATTACTTCTAATACATGAGGAGACTGTCTATCTGACGTGATCATGAGCCATGAAATGAAATGTCTTCAATAAATAACAGTGTGACTTTGTAAATGGTCCAAGTCAGACCGAAACGTCGTTGTAAGCTTCTCTCTTTTATGTGCGGGTTATTTGTGTCTTCAATAAAGGTGTCTTTAAGTAATTGTGTTCATGTTCATTTCCCACAAGCTCTTGGCAGTCATTTGCCTTCTTAATACAGTAAGGAAGAAAAGAAGAAAAGTAATTAGTTTTGAATTTTTTCCACAATAAAATTTATGTCATTATTGTCCTTAATCCTCAATCTTTAATCCTCAACTATTCTCAAGAAAATCTTGATCCCTAAATGTGATCTTGTGTATACATTTTATACCTTTGTGCAAATTTCTAGAAACACCAATAAATTTCCTGAAGACTTAAAAATTGTGGGACAACTAATGGAAGCTAATACACACAAGATTGGCCCTCAAGAAAGGGGTACAGTGGGGTACAATGCACCTAGGCTGCCAGATGAAAAAGATCCCAAATTCCAACAAAGTGTATTCACTGTAGTCCTATTCTGAGAACCTGAAGCACAACTTCAAATATCAAAGTTGATGTAGAATTGGGGGAAAATCTTCCTCATTAATGATGTAAAACAAGTATATTAACCTACCAAGAGCTGCCTGACTTGGCAATTACAGTAAACCCTCTTATAAAGTGACACTACCTAGTGCAATTTTGTGTAATGTGACATTAAAAGTGCATCCAAAACTGGATAGTGCATGGAAGCTTAGACAGTATGCTCCATGAGCATGGAAGAAACAGATGATGTGCAAAATCTTAGTAATACATGCCATTAAACTTTTCCCCTCCAACCCAAGTTGACCTTAAAGGTCACATGTTTAGAGAGGCACAGCTTTTCGCCCCTCCCCTTCCCCCACTGAAATAAACTTCACCTACAGTTGTTTTCTGGGAATATCTGTGTATATATCATAAGATTTTGGAGCATTTCACAACCCATCTTGTCTCTGGATACTGACAACAGCACCCAAGAGGAATATTAGCAATACTGGTAGGGCCAATTAGATTAATAAGCATAAGGTTTTGACAGCACTGAGAAAGTGGAAATTCTAAATATGCTACCAGGTTGGTCACATGTGATGCAAACTGTCTGTATTGTCAGTCTGAGAGGTCCCACCCTACATACAACACAAGAATCACAGCCATATCTTCCCTACCCCCCCACCCTAAGCCCAGCAGAGTCACATCAACCTTCTCCACACATGTCCATGTAAACATGCAGTGGCAACTAGAATGTAAGGAATAACAAACTGCAGCAATTTGTACCTAGTAGAATGTAAACTTTTTTTGTCCACATGTTCCTCACTTTACATACCACTAATTTCTATCAGATGCCAATTTTCAGGAACATGTCCTGCTCATTATGAGAAGGTTTATTGCATTAATAGAAGCAAAGAAGAATTATAATGAACTGCCAGCCATAGAGCAATACAATATCTGATCATGTGTGAATGATGCAGCCTTTCCCTAATGTTGTTGTAGCAAACTAAGTTGATCTAAGTTTGTCAGTCACAGTGGTTAAACTGAAATTAATAATGTTGTTGTAGCATTCAACAATGAGTCAAGACCATCTCAGTGCTATGGCCATTTTTGTTGATCAAGAGTGAGGTAGCAAGACTGCAATTTTAAAACATAACAGAAGTGTGAGCCAATGATAATGCAAGAAAAGTGAATAGTGCTTGAACCTTATAAATTAAGCTCATTTTCTTTCTTGTTATTGCACATCCAATTTTTATTTAGATTTTATACCTGGATATGTCATTACTCTGAGTTATATATGAATCATGCAAAGTTACAGATTTTTTCTCTAATCTTCCTCTCACGTTTAAATCTAGAAATATAAATACATACACACACAGACACAGACACACACACACACAGACACACACAGACACAGACACACACAGACACACACACATACAGGGGTCAGGGGAGACATGATAACGACATACAAAATACTGCGCGGAATAGACGAGGTGGACAAAGACGGGATGTTCCAGAGATGGGACACAGACACAAGAGGTCACAATTGGAAGTTGAAGACTCAGATGAATCAAAGGGATGTTAGGAAGTATTTCTTCAGTCATAGAGTAGTCAGGCCATGGAATAGCCTAGAAAGTGATGTGGTGGAGGCAGTAACCATACATAGTTTTAAGGCGAGGTATGATAGAGCTCATGGGGCAGGGAGAGAGAGGACCTAGTAGCAATCAGCGAAGAGGAGCTGTGACTCGGCAACCACAAATAGCCAGGAGCTGTGACTCGACCCCTGCAACCACAAATAGGTGAGTACACACACACACACACACACACACACACATGCACACACACATTGTAACTACATGAATGTATTTGTGAATCCGTACCTACATACACACATTACATACACATACATATGTAGGT